>NC_074702.1:35738284-35824350 GCF_029448725.1 Salvelinus fontinalis | reverse complement strand
CTGCTACTAGTTATGTTTCTACTAGTTCTGTTTCTACTGCTACTAGCTCTGTTTCTACTGCTACTAGTTATGTTTCTGTTTCTGCTGCTACTAGTTATGTTTCTACTAGTTCTGTTTCTGCTGCTGCTAGTTCTGTTTCTGTTTCTACTGCTGCTAGTTCTGTTTCTGCTGCTACTAGTTCTGTTTCTGGTTCTACTGCTGCTAGTTCTGTTTCTGCTGCTGCTAGTTCTGTTTCTGTTTCTACTGCTGCTAGTTCTGTTTCTACGGCTGATAGTTCTGTTTCTGCTGCTGATAGTTCTGTTTCTGTTTCTACTGCTGCTAGTTCTGTTTCTACTGCTGCTAGTTCTGTTTCTGCTTCTACTGCTACTAGTTCTGTTTCTACTGCTGCTAGCTCTGTTTCTGTTTCTACTGCTGCTAGTTCTGTTTCTGTTTCTACTGCTACTAGTTCTGTTTCTGTTTCTACTGCTGATAGTTCTGTTTCTGTTTCTACTGCTACTAGTTCTGTTTATGTTTCTACTGCTGCTAGTTCTGTTTCTGCTGCTACGAGTTCTGTTTATGTTTCTACTGCTGCTAGTTCTGTTTCTGCTGCTGCTAGTTCTGTTTCTACTGCTACTAGTTCTGTTTCTGTTTCTACTGCTACTAGTTCTGTTTCTGTTTCTACGAGTTCTGTTTCTGTTTCTACTGCTATGAGTTCTGTTTCTACTGCTACTAGTTCTGTTTCTACTGCTACTAGTTCTGTTTCTGTTTCTACAGCTACTAGTTCTGTTTCTACTGCTACTAGTTCTGTTTCTGTTGCTACTGCTGATAGTTCTGTTTCTGTTTCTACTGCTACTAGTTCTGTTTCTACAGCTACGAGTTCTGTTTCTGTTTCTACTGCTACGAGTTCTGTTCCTGTTTCTACTGCTACGAGTTCTGTTTCTACTGCTACGAGTTCTGTTGCTACTGCTGCTATAGTTCTGTTTCTACGAGTTCTGTTTCTGTTTCTACTGCTACGAGTTCTGTTTCTACTGCTACGAGTTCTGTTGCTACTGCTGATAGTTCTGTTTCTACAGCTACGAGTTCTGTTTCTGTTTCTACGAGTTCTGTTTCTACTGCTACTAGTTCTGTTTCTACTGCTACGAGTTCTGTTGCTACTGCTGATAGTTCTGTTTCTGTTTCTACTGCTACTAGTTCTGTTGCTACTGCTGATAGTTCTGTTTCTACGAGTTCTGTTTCTGTTTCTACTGCTACGAGTTCTGTTTCTACTGCTACGAGTTCTGTTGCTACTGCTGATAGTTCTGTTTTTACTGCTATGAGTTCTGTTTCTACTGCTACGAGTTCTGTTGCTACTGCTGATAGTTCTGTTTCTACTGCTGCTAGTTCTGTTTCTGTTTCCACTGCTACTAGTTCTGTTTTTACTGCTACTAGTTATGTTGCTCCTGCTGATAGTTCTGTTTCTACTGCTGCTAGTTCTGTTTCTGTTTCCACTGCTACTAGTTCTGTTTCTGTTTCTACTGCTACTAGTTATGTTTCTACTAGTTCTGTTTCTACTGCTACTAGCTCTGTTTCTACTGCTACTAGTTATGTTTCTGTTTCTGCTGCTACTAGTTATGTTTCTACTAGTTCTGTTTCTGCTGCTGCTAGTTCTGTTTCTGTTTCTACTGCTGCTAGTTCTGTTTCTGTTTCTACTGCTGCTAGTTCTGTTTCTGCTGCTACTAGTTCTGTTTCTGGTTCTACTGCTGCTAGTTCTGTTTCTGCTGCTGCTAGTTCTGTTTCTGTTTCTACTGCTGCTAGTTCTGTTTCTGTTTCTACTGCTGATAGTTCTGTTTCTGCTGCTGATAGTTCTGTTTCTGTTTCTACTGCTGCTAGTTCTGTTTCTGTTTCTACTGCTGCTAGTTCTGTTTCTGCTTCTACTGCTACTAGTTCTGTTTCTACTGCTGCTAGCTCTGTTTCTGTTTCTACTGCTGCTAGTTCTGTTTCTGTTTCTACTGCTACTAGTTCTGTTTCTGTTTCTACTGCTGATAGTTCTGTTTCTGTTTCTACTGCTACTAGTTCTGTTTATGTTTCTACTGCTGCTAGTTCTGTTTCTGCTGCTACTAGTTCTGTTTATGTTTCTACTGCTGCTAGTTCTGTTTCTGCTGCTGCTAGTTCTGTTTCTACTGCTACTAGTTCTGTTTCTGTTTCTGCTGCTACTAGTTCTGTTTCTGTTTCTACTGCTGCTAGTTCTGTTTCTGTTTCTACTGCTACGAGTTCTGTTTCTACTGCTACTAGTTCTGTTTCTACTGCTACTAGTTCTGTTTCTGTTTCTACAGCTACTAGTTCTGTTTCTACTGCTACTAGTTCTGTTTCTGTTGCTACTGCTGATAGTTCTGTTTCTGTTTCTACTGCTACTAGTTCTGTTTCTGTTTCTACTGCTACTAGTTCTGTTTCTACAGCTACGAGTTCTGTTTCTGTTTCTACTGCTACGAGTTCTGTTCCTGTTTCTACTGCTACGAGTTCTGTTTCTACTGCTACGAGTTTTGTTGCTACTGCTGCTATAGTTCTGTTTCTACGAGTTCTGTTTCTGTTTCTACGAGTTCTGTTTCTACTGCTACGAGTTCTGTTGCTACTGCTGATAGTTCTGTTTCTACAGCTACGAGTTCTGTTTCTGTTTCTACGAGTTCTGTTTCTACTGCTACTAGTTCTGTTTCTACTGCTACGAGTTCTGTTTCTACTGCTACGAGTTCTGTTTCTACTGCTACGAGTTCTGTTTCTACGAGTTCTGTTTCTGTTTCTACTGCTACTAGTTCTGTTGCTACTGCTGATAGTTCTGTTTCTACGAGTTCTGTTTCTGTTTCTACTGCTACGAGTTCTGTTTCTACTGCTACGAGTTCTGTTGCTACTGCTGATAGTTCTGTTTTTACTGCTACGAGTTCTGTTTCTACTGCTACGAGTTCTGTTTCTACTGCTACGAGTTCTGTTGCTACTGCTGCTAGTTCTGTTTCTGTTTCCACTGCTACTAGTTCTGTTTTTACTGCTACTAGTTATGTTGCTCCTGCTGATAGTTCTGTTTCTACTGCTGCTAGTTCTGTTTCTGTTTCCACTGCTACTAGTTCTGTTTCTGTTTCTACTGCTGCTAGTTCTGTTTCTGTTTCTACTGCTACTAGTTCTGTTTCTACTGCTGCTAGTTCTGTTTCTGTTTCTACTGCTACTAGATCTGATTCTACTGCCGATAGTTCTGTTTCTACTAGTTCTGTTTCTACTGCCGATAGTTCTGTTTCTACTTCCACTACTGCTGCTAGTTCTGCTGCTACTGCTGTGGCCTGGGCAGTTCTCGCTCTACCTGGCCTAGTTATTCAACAGCTATCCCCTCTCCTCACAAGAACACTAATCACAGCCCTGCCCGACACTTAATCAGTTCAAGACTAATGGGAATTCACCCCTCTGCTCCGTAATATGTTCAGGGGACAGACAGACAGCAGTCCTCCTGTAAGTCAGTGCTCAGCAGTAGTCAGCGTTTCCCAGCTCCGGTTCTCCAGTAACACCACCAGCACACATTTTGTTGTAGCCCGGGACAAACATATCTCATTCAACTCATTTAGGGCCTGATGATTAGTTGAATGAGGTGTGCTTGTCCAGGGCTACAATAAAAATGAGGACTGGAGTTGGGAAACCCTGCGTTAGATGCTGTACTGATTACTTTCACAGCCATGGATGACTTAATGACCACCATGGCTTGGTTTGTTGTGGTGATCAGATGAGAGAAGAATACCTTTGTCTCTATGGCAACCTGCGGTACAGTGCTGCTGTACACATTGGGGCATTGCCATTCAGCGCACCTGACGTCTTGGCATGTTATAGTAGGAGAGGCAGCAGTAATACCTGCATGAAGCAGGGCAATGCAAATCCCATTCATCTCTAACTATAGCAGAGTTCTGGGAATTAGCATTCAGTCAGTGTAGCTTTACATCCCATTCATCTCTAACTATAGCAGAGTTCTGGGAATTAGCATTCAGTCAGTGTAGCTTTAAATCACATTCATCTCTAACTATAGCAGAGTTCTGGGAATTAGCATTCAGTCAGTGTAGCTTTACATCACATTCATCTCTAACTATAGCAGAGTTCTGGGAATTAGCATTCAGTCAGTGTAGCTTTAAATCCCATTCATCTCTAACTATAGCAGAGTTCTGGGAATTAGCATTCAGTCAGTGTAGCTTTAAATCCCATTCATCTCTAACTATAGCAGAGTTCTGGGAATTAGCATTCAGTCAGTGTAGCTTTAAATCCCATTCACCTCTAACTATAGCAGAGTTCTGGGAATTAGCATTCAGTCAGTGTAGCTTTAAATCCCATTCATCTCTAACTATAGCAGAGTTCTGGGAATTAGCATTCAGTCAGTGTAGCTTTAAATTCCATTCATCTCTAACTATAGCAGAGTTCTGGGAATTAGCATTCAGTCAGTGTAGCTTTAAATCACATTCATATTCATCACACATCCAAACACAGCCATCATCAACAGAAAGACCTCTAAAAAACACTGAGATCAACACAGCCATCATCAACAGAAAGACCTCTAAAAACACTGAGATCAACACAGCCATCATCAACAGAAAGACCTCTAAAAACACTGAGATCAACACTGGTTAAACCTAGCTCTACCTAGACGCACCTAGTGTGCATAACATATCTGCTGTGTGTACACAGTACATACTTGGGAGTGGAGGGTGTTGAGCGTAAACACAGGCGCCCCGGGCCCAGCATAGGGGGATGCAGCCACTCCTCTCCATGATGGTCGCAGCAGCACCTGTCTTTCTATCCCACCACCAGACCCTGCGGCCTGAACCAGCCCCAGGCTCCCTGACCCTGTCCCCTTCCACAACCGCATAGAGGCCAGGACAGGCTGCTGCTTCTTCCTCTGCCCCGGAGGACCCCGGGACATCCCCTACCGCTGCCCCCCTCTGACCCGTTCACACAGCCCTGCCTCAGGGGAGAGAACTGTGGGGTGAGGAGGAGTTTTTATCCTAACATCCACCTTGCCTGACAGACAGGCTGTTTCCGGGTCAGAGGTGTTTGGTGTCACTCCGAGAGGGAGTGAGAGAGACAGAGAGAGAGAGACAGAGAAAGAGACAGAGAGAGAGAGACAGAAGATCAATATGGGACAGGGCTGTGTTGTCTGCTCCTTATCTTCCGATTCCTCTTCAGATCCCCTCAGCGTTGGCTTCCAGCCTCTAAATAAATCCCTCTGCGTGCCTCTGCACAGCCTTGTAAATGAATCAAGCCCGGGAGGCAGCGGACTTGGAGAACAGTGTAGTAGAAGACACAGAGGAGACAAAAAACAAAACAATCCTTCAGTTAGTTCAGCACTACAACCGCCTGTCTACTCCGATGTGACAGCCTTGTAATCCAGGACAAGCTGCCGCTACTGCTGCTGTGAAACCCTGCTGCCGAGTCGGCTGTGTCAGGAGGGTGTGAGCTGGCTTTGTGTGTGACTCAGAGAGAGAGAGAGAGAGAGAGAGAGTGAGGGAGGCGGGAGGCGGGAGGCAGGGTGGGAGGAAGGGAGGGGAGAGAGAAGGAGGGCAAGAGACTAGTAGAGAGCTCAACCTCCTTTAGGGAACTACACTCAGCTCTTCTACTGTTTACAAAACGGACAGCGGATCTTCAGCCACGGTTGGAGAGAGAGAGAGAGAGAGAGAGAGCTGCAAATCAAGTACATCCAGGGTCATGACTAGCGCTCAGTTCATTAGCAAACAATATCTCTTCTTCCTCCTCCTCTTTCTCCTCCTTACAACAAGGTCTTCCCCTATGCCTCTGACTATCAGCCAAAACATGTCCCTCCCTCTCTCATTTCCTCCCTTCTTCCTCCTTCTCTTTCTCCTCCTTACAACAAGGTCTGCCCCTATGCCTCTGACTATCAGCCAAAACATGTCCCTCCCTCTCTCATTTCCTCCCTTCTTCCTCCTCCTCTTTCTCCTCCTTACAACAAGGTCTGCCCCTATGCCTCTGACTATCAGCCAAAACATGTCCCTCCCTCTCTCATTTCCTCCCTTCTTCCTCCTCCTCTTTCTCCTCCTTACAACAAGGTCTGCCCCAATGCCTCTGACTATCAGCCAAAACATGTCCCTCCCTCTCTCAGTTCTTCCCTTCTTCCTCCTCCTCTTTCTCCTCCTTACAACAAGGTCTGCCCCAATGCCTCTGACTATCAGCCAAAACATGTCCCTCCCTCTCTCAGTTCTTCCCTTCTTCCTCTTCTCCTCTCTCCTGTATGCTTTCCATTTGCAGCATTCCATTTTCCTCCAAGGTGTAGACAGGTGAGGAATATTGATGACGTTACATAAGATGTTTTAAGTGATATGAAAAGTAACTGCAATGCTATCACCATCCTAGTGAATGTCTGGGATCAGATACTGGATCTATGGTGTGATGAGGTAACAGCTATCTCCCTGTCTTAGTGGTGATGGAGCTTTTTGATTCCACCAATCACACAACAGAACAGAGATTCTATGGAATAACGTCATAATGCATGAATTAGGCCTAGGCTATTACATACACAAGCAGTTCTAAACCTGCTGCAAAACACAATGGTATCATCAAGCTTTGATTATTTAAATCAGCCGGGGGGGGGTCAAACTCATTCCATGGAGGGCCTAGCGTCTCCTAGACAACCAGGTGAATAGAGTTCCTTACTAATCAGTGACCTTCCTTAATTCATCAATCATGTACAACGGAGGAGCAAAAACCCTCTGACACTTGGGGAATGAGTTTGACAGATGATTGACCCAGAAAAACGATACTTTGATGTGTTTAGTCACTCCATTCAATTGAAGCTCTGCAAACAGACAGACAACCTGGCTTGTACCCACTGACTTACCTCAACAGCTCTACAGGATGGTGCTGTTCTATAGTTATCATAAATCAAGCACAGCCTCAACATACATTATTCACCATAGAGAGAGGAGAGGGATCTGGTTGTCATTGGGTTTTTCACAGTATAGGCCTTCTGTCTATAGTACATCCTTTCAAAGAGGACTATTTTCCACATGCACACAGTATAAATTGAATATGCATTATCAATTCCTCTCAAGGGGTGCTACATCAATTCCTCATTTTCAGCGAGCGCATTAACACACTTTAAGGCTTCATCCAAAAAGGCACCCTAGTCCCTTTATAGTACACTACTTTAGATCAGGGCCCATAGGGCTCTGGTCAAAAGTAGTGCACTATGTAGGGAATTTGGGACAGTGTGAGACCAACTAAATGTTTTAATTACTGCAATTACCATGACAAATATTCAAGATGTCTGTAAAACTAAAGAAGAAATAACAATATTAATTGTGGCTGTGAATCACCCCGACATGAAAACAACAAACCTAATCAAGGGACAAATCTCACTCTACTCATTACACACATCACACACAGGCAGTTCTATGGTCCCTTTAAACATTCAGAAGTGTGTGTGTGTGTGTGTGTGTGTGTGTGTGTGTGTGTGTGTGTGTGTGTGTGTGTGTGTGTGTGTGTGTGTGTGTGTGTGTGTGTGTGTGTGTGTGTGTGTGTGTGTGTGTGTGTGTGTTTTGCAACATGTTTTTCTGGGCCTGTAGCTGAAACAAAGAGAGAGAGTAGATTGCACCTGCCATGAACAGCTTTCATTATGTAACCTAGCAGTGATTTATCACAGTCAGATCTAGCCTAGCTCTCCACAAACTAAAGCCTTCCACTAAATCACACTAACCTCCAAGCAACACCAAGGTGCTGCAGCACTGCTTTCTTCAGGCGGAATACAGATGCTTCCTGCCTGTGTGTCTGTCTACCTCGAATCAGACACACAACCAGGGACACCATCCATTCACATAAGAGGCCAAAACAACATAACAAGGTGATACAAACCAAAGCAGAGAGAATAGGAGAAATCTGGGGATCTAAACCCTGGTAAGAGTGTTGGTATGTACTGTAGAAGGGGCTTAACTGATGCAGGATGCTTCATACTCTGTTTACTCCGCACCCCATTCAAGAGGACGTCAGTCTGTCAGATGATACCGGCTTTTGGTGCAGTTATCCAGTCTTGGCCAGGCCACGATTCTCCAATACTGCTGACTGACTATGGATCAACACAACCAATCAGCTGGATGTTATTTAACTGTACACAACCAACCACTTAGCCTGTCTGTCCTCACAGCCAGCTCCGTCCTAACCCTGTGAGTACAGAGAGAATTTAGAGATGTTTCCACTGATAGTCTGTCGCAATACACTCCCACAGGGGAACATGGCTGCCTCAGAGCCCTAGATATCAGGTTAGAAACCCCATTATGTCTAAAACAATGGGCTCCAGCTCCACACATACAGACAGTGCCTTCAGAATGTATTCATACCCCTTGACTTATTCAACATTTTGTTGTGTTACAGCCTGAATTCAACATGGATTCAATCGATTTCTTCTCACACATCTACACACAATACTACATAATGACAAAGTGAAAACCCTATTCACACCCTTGAGTCAATACATACTAGAATCACCTTTGGCAGTGATTACAGCTGTGAGTCTTCCTGGGTAATTCTCTAAGAGCTTTGCACACCTGGATTGTACAATATTTACACATTACATTATTGTTTTTAACATTCTTCAAGCTCTGTCAAGTTGGTTGTTGATCATCGCTGGACCAGGCTGGTCACAAGAAAGAGCCTTTGATTTGGGACATGTGAAAAGGTACTGAGGATGTGGATATATGCCTTTGTTGGAGATACATAAAGAAATAAATAATAACCCAATGGCACAACGAACTCACGAGGCTCTGAGCCAGAGCACACTGCTTAGACCCATGCACCACGGCAGTTCACAATTCTGTTGCAAGCAGGGAGAGTACTCAATGATACTGAATGAAAACAGCACATTTACCCTTTGAGTTGTTTCTGTTTTAACCCTGTAAACACGCAAAATTAACGCTGTAACCACGCGGAATTAACCCTGTAAACACGCAGAATGAATGGGTAAAAAATGTACCTTCCTCCAATTACGGCAATTCTGAAGTGAAACTATGAGAACAGGCTGTGCTAGCCAGCCATGTTGAGGTCTTTCCATTGATTTTCAAGCCAATTTAAGTCAAAACTGTAAGTCTGGTGAGAAATGAAATAGCTATCAAACTGGAAGAAATTTTCATTCCTTTGCAGAGATGTTTACTGCAACAAATAGTTATCTGATATTTTCCAATAGATCATTTTCTCCGGTACATGTTGTTCAAACAATGAAATATTGATGAAGAATCAGAGAGAAATGCTGATTGCAGGAGATGAAGAGAGCCCCATCATGCCTTTAGCTTCAGCCATGGGCCCCCTCCAGGATGCTAACAGAGTCACATAACTGTATGTACTGTATAGGGAACAACATGTGGAATAGCTGTATGTATTGTATAGGGAACAGCATGTGGAATACAATCTGGCTGCACTCATCTAGAGCAAGTCTAGGTGCAGTTTGTCCTTTTTCTATAAATACTACACACAGTCAACCAGCGCTTCACACGCAGCACTATTCACTGTAAATGACAGAATCTTTACTGCCAGGGCAAAATACACGTAGCACTATTCACTGTAAATGACAGAATCTTTACTGCCAGGGCAAAATACACGTAGCACTATTCACTGTAAATGACAGAATCTTTACTGCCAGGGCAAAATACATGTAGCACTATTCACTGTAAATGACAGAATCTTTACTGCCAGGGCAAAATACATGTAGCACTATTCTCTTTAAATGACAGAATCTTTACTGCCAGGGCAAAATACATGTAGCACTATTCACTGTAAATGACAGAATCTTTACTGCCAGGGCAAAATACACGTAGCACTATTCTCTTTAAATGACAGAATCTTTACTGCCAGGGCAAAATACATGTAGCACTATTCACTGTAAATGACAGAATCTTTACTGCCAGGGCAAAATACACGTAGCACTATTCACTGTAAATGACAGAATCTTTACTGCCAGGGCAAAATACACGTAGCACTATTCACTGTAAATGACAGAATCTTTACTGCCAGGGCAAAATACATGTAGCACTATTCTCTTTAAATGACAGAATCTTTACTGCCAGGGCAAAATACATGTAGCACTATTCACTGTAAATGACAGAATCTTTACTGCCAGGGCAAAATACACGTAGCACTATTCACTGTAAATGACAGAATCTTTACTGCCAGGGCAAAATACATGTAGCACTATTCACTGTAAATGACAGAATCTTTACTGCCAGGGCAAAATACATGTAGCACTATTCTCTTTAAATGACAGAATCTTTACTGCCAGGGCAAAATACATGTAGCACTATTCACTGTAAATGACAGAATCTTTACTGCCAGGGCAAAATACACGTAGCACTATTCACTTTAAATGACAGAATCTTTACTGCCAGGGCAAAATACACGTAGCACTATTCACTGTAAATGACAGAATCTTTACTGCCAGGGCAAAATACAAGTAGCACTATTCACTTTAAATGACAGAATCTTTACTGCCAGGGCAAAATACATGTAGCACTATTCACTTTAAATGACAGAATCTTTACTGCCTGGGCAAAATACACGTAGCACTATTCACTTTAAATGACAGAATCTTTACTGCCAGGGCAAAATACATGTAGCACTATTCACTTTAAATGACAGAATCTTTACTGCCAGGGCAAAATACATGTAGCACTATTCACTTTAAATGACAGAATCTTTACTGCCAGGGCAAAATACATGTAGCACTATTCACTTTAAATGACAGAATCTTTACTGCCAGGGCAAAATACAAGTAGCACTATTCACTTTAAATGACAGAATCTTTACTGCCAGGGCAAAATACATGTAGCACTATTCACTTTAAATGACAGAATCTTTACTGCCTGGGCAAAATACACGTAGCACTATTCACTTTAAATGACAGAATCTTTACTGCCAGGGCAAAATACATGTAGCACTATTCACTTTAAATGACAGAATCTTTACTGCCAGGGCAAAATACATGTAGCACTATTCACTTTAAATGACAGAATCTTTACTGCCAGGGCAAAATACACGTAGCACTATTCTCTTTAAATGACAGAATCTTTACTGCCAGGGCAAAATACACGTAGCACTATTCACTTTAAATGACAGAATCTTTACTGCCAGGGCACAATCCCCCGGTACATACCAGCGTAGTATGATGATATCCTGGAAATATCTGCAAGGGAAACAGAGAGAGAGAGAGAAGTATGTTAGGATGGCATTGAATGGCATTACTCAGGGTATTTACATGAGCTGACTGTGATCCTTGAAAGCTACGCACCACTGGAGGCTAGCCAGTAGCCAGCAGCACCTGTGCAGATACAGCCCCCTAGAGGTCATCTGTTCAGCACAGCCCAGAGGCTGTTAGACTGCACTGCCAAAGGCACTGGGGTCTTGGCCTGCTTGCACAGAACCTTTGCCGTTTCAGGTGATGTAACGGTGACTGTCATCATTATACATTGATGGTACTGGACATTTCTTAAAGGCTACCATGATGGTAGCAGGCTGGTGACTGTCAGGAATTGATTTGGAGAGATGGTGGTGAAAGTTGTAGAAAGGAAGAAACTAGGAGGATTAATCCTGGATGGAACACACCCAATCTTGACACAGGGAGGAGGATGTGCTTCTGATGACTTTACAATTGATTAGCCCTAATTGAATAAGCATTAAGCAGTCTAGGCTATTTTCTCCACACACAGCGTTTGGGATTCAGCACAGTGCTCCCTGTCTGCCTGCCTGCCTGCAGTCAGTCACCACCTAACTTTGTCCTCCAGTGGAGATCACGCCTACGTCCCAAATGAGAACATATTCCCTACATAGTGCACTACTTCTCACCATAGCCCAATGGGCCCAAGACAAAAGTAGAGCACTAAAAAGGGGAATAGGGTGGCCTTTGGCACTCAGATGACATCCTCCTGCGGTCATTAAAGTCCGAGGCACGTTCAGACGGACAGCAGATGATGGCAGGACTTTGATAAGACCCTCTAGATACCACATCAGTATTTCCCTGGCTTCTTAGGGTGGCGATGTTGAAAAGCTGGCTACATTATTACACACATTATTAGATAGACAGCACAGGAGGTTGGTGACACCTTAATTGGGGAGGACAGGCTCATGGTAATGGCTGGAGAGGAGAGGAATGAGTGGGATGGCATCAAATACATCAAACACATGGTTTCCATGTGTTTGATGCCATTCCATTTGCTCCGTTCTGGCCATTATTATGAGCCGTCCTCCCATCAGCAGTCTCCACTGACCGACAGGCAGACAGAGAGAAAGACAGAGGTCCTGCTATCAGTGAGGAGCCAGGAGCAGCTAAGCTCATCAGTTAATCCTAATGCTCATTATTCCTGACTAAAGCTGTCTCAGCAGAAAACACAGCAGAGGAGATGATAGAGAGATGATCTGAGAGAACAGCAGTGAATGAATAAGAGATTCATGATGTAAGACTTTAGATGGAAATAAGTCAATTCGGGGGTTTAAAAAAAGGCAACAAACATTTTTAATGTTAAGCGCCAGGGCTTCAAATGACATGGCCGTAGTCATGACCTAGGAAACTAAGCCAGAAACTGAGAGAAGTTAGCAATTCTGTGGTACAGTGATTGTATATTCCTCCTCACTGATCAAAATAAATGGTTCTATCAATTCCTCTTGTAATATTGATGTGACTATGAAATGCCACTGTTTTGTTTGCACTAGAGAATGAATGGTCAATAAAAGTTTAGACGTGTTCATATGAATATGACGGCGGCTAGTCAACAGAGGCTACGTCCCAAATGACACCCTATTCCCTACATAGTGCACTACTTTTGTGCCCTGGTTAAAAGTAGCGCTGGGGAGAAGAAAAACATTGATATAATGACATATCGGGATATTATTTTTGACACTATGTCATATCATTTTCACAATATCGTAATATTTATTCTTGCGCTGGATGCACCAAAATCCAGTATTTTTCCTTCATTGCATTTAAAAAAAAAACTTTATTTAACTAGGCAAGTCAGTTAAGAACAAATTCTTATTTACATTTTTTTTTTTACATTTTTAGTAGACACTCTTATCCAGAGCAACTTACAGTAGAGTGCATACATTTTTTTATTACATATTTTTACATACTGCGACAAGGATATCCCTACCGGCCAAACCCTCCCTAACCCGGACGACGCTATGCCAATTGTGCGTCGCCCCACGGACCTCCCGGTTGCGGCCGGCTGTGACAGAGCCTGGGCGCGAACCCAGCCCAGCCTGGGCGCGAACCCAGAGACTCTGGTGGCGCAGCTAGCACCGCGATGCAGTGCCCTAGACCACTGCGCCACCAGGGAGGTTCAATGACAGCCTACCAGGGAACAGTGGGTTAACAGCCTTGTTCAGGGGAAGAACGACAGATTTTTTACCTTGTCAGCTCGGGGATTCAATCCAGCAACCTTTCATAGCTTGTTCTCAATCTTATTTTTAAATAGGAAACCAATCGGCTTTCAGCAGTTTTATTTCCTTGTTTTGTCATGGCTCTATCTGGTCCCACTGTAACAGACGTATGGTTAGCTTATACACTAACATCCCATCACACTGGAGGCTTGCAGGCGCTGCAACATTTCCTCAAGCAGACAGACTCTACCCGTGTTCCATCCAATAATTGCATTTTACTGACCTGGATAATCCAATAACTACTTTGTCTTTGAGTCAGACAAATTCATGGTGTAGCCATGGGCTGCCCCTTTTCCCTCAACTATGCAAACCTGTATGTGGGACAATTTGAGGAAGCACACCTTTACAAAACAGAGACACACCCCCTACTTTCTAAAATCCTCCCATGGAAGAGATACATAGATGATGTCTTTGTGCTCTGGGAAGGAAGTCAGCTGGAACGAAATGAATTCCAAACTTTACTAAATGAGAGCTCTGAATACCTCAAATTCACCATGCAGACTGATGAGAGAGAAATACACTACCTGGACTTATGGATCATCAAAGAGAATGATGCATTACACACAAAGCCCACAGACCACAATACCTTGCTATGTGCAGATAATATGCATGCTCTTCCCCTCCAGAATGGTCTATAGCCAGTTATGCAGAGTTAAACCAATCTGTGGCCACCAGACAGATTTTGACAGCAATGCTAAAAAAAAAAGACAGAAATTCAAAATGCGAGGCTACAAGGACAAAACTCTTGATGAAAACAATGATGAAAATCTCTCCAAAACCAAGAGAGGTTATTTTAGGTGGTTGTAGAATTTAATGGCTCCTTTCTGGATTTTGATAATTGGCGGGTATCGGCCTAATTCTGCTTTGCATGCATTATTTAGTGTTTTACGTTGTACACGGATATTTTTGCAGAATTCTATATGCAGAGTCTCAATTTGGTGTTTGTCCCATTTTGTAAATTCTTGGTTGATGAGCGGACCCCAGACCTCACAACCATAAAGGGCAATGGGTTCTATAACTGATTCAAGTATTTTTAGCCAGATCCTAATTGGTATGTCGAATGTTATGTTCCTTTTGATGGCATAGAATGCCCTTCTTGCCTTGTCTCTCAGATCGTTCACAGCTTTGTGGAAGTTCCCTGTGGCGCTGATGTTCAGGCCGAGGGATGTATAGTTGTGTGGAAGTTCCCTGTGGTGCTGATGTTCAGGCCGAGGGATGTATAGTTGTGTGGAAGTTCCCTGTGGTGCTGATGTTCAGGCCGAGGGATGTATAGTTGTGTGGAAGTTCCCTGTGGCGCTGATGTTCAGGCCGAGGGATGTATAGTTGTGTGGAAGTTCCCTGTGGCGCTGATGTTCAGGCCGAGGGATGTATAGTTGTGTGGAAGTTCCCTGTGGTGCTGATGTTCAGGCCGAGGGATGTATAGTTGTGTGGAAGTTCCCTGTGGCGCTGATGTTCAGACCGAGGGATGTATAGTTGTGTGGGTGCTCTAGGGCAGGTATTCCCAAACCCCAGGGGTCCTCGCAATGCCGTCGCGGGTACGCCAAATAAAAATGTGATTCACATTTATTTATTTTTTATTCACATTCTATTATTTTTCTTTCTTCACATTTTCAAACAGTACATTTATATTTTCCAATGGGGCTATACATTTGGATGAGGTTTTTTCCTCGCCTGAGTAACCTGGTATCACTGCCATGACAGGGAGACATAGTGGAGTGGTAACGCATGTGCAAGCAGTTGCTCCCGACGCCACTTGGGTACACTGCAGCATCCACCGAGAGGCTCTTGCTGCCAAGGGAATGCCTGACAGCTTGAAAGACGTTTTTGGACACTACAGTGAAAATTGTTAACTTTGTTAAAGAAAGGCCCCTGAACTTATTTTCTGCACTTTGCAATGATATGGGCAGTGACCATGTAACGCTTTTACAACATACAAAAGTGAGCTTGTTATCAAGGGACAAAGTATTGGTCACGTTTTTTAAATTGAGAGACAAGCTTAAAGTTTTCTTTACTGACTATAATTTTCACTTGACTGACCGCTTGCATGATGAGTTTCTCACACGACTGGCCTATCTGGGTGATGTTTTTTCTCGCCTGAATGATCTGAATCTAGAATTACAGGGACACTCCGCAACTATATTCAATGTGCGGGACAACATTGAGGCTATGATTAAGAAGTTGGAGCTCTTCTCTGTCTGCAGAGGCCAACACACGTCTTTCCATCATTGTATGATTTTTTCTGTGCAAATTAACTCAAGCTTACGGACAATGTCAAATGTGATATAGCGAAGCAGCTGAGTGAGTTGGGTGTGTAATTACGCAGGTACTTTCCTGAAACGGATGACACAAAAAACTGAATTCGTTATCCTTTTCATGCCCAGCCTCCAGTCCATTTACCATATCTGAACAAGAGAGCCTCATAAAAATTGTAACAAGCGGTTCTGTGAAAATTGAATTTAATCAAAAGCCACTGACAGTTTCCTGGATTGGGTTGCGCTCAGTGTGTCCTGCCTTGGCAAATCGTGCTTTTAAGACACTGATGCCCTTTGCAACCACGTACCTATGTGAGAGTGGATTCTCGGCCCTCGGCATGAAAACTAAATAATGGCACAGAATGTGGGTGGGAAATGATATAAGACTGAGGCTCTCTCCAATACAACCCAACATTGCAGAGGTATGTGCATCCTTTCAAGCCCACCCTTCTAGGTAACCTGTGGTGAGTTATTCACAATTTTCGATGAACAAATAAGGTTTTATATCTAAGATGGTTAAATAAAGAGCAAAATGATTGATGATGATGATTATTATTATATGTGCCCTGGTCCCATAACAGCTCTTTGTCACTTCCCACGAGCCAGGTTGTGACAAAAACTCACACTCATTCTTATGTTTAATAAATGTATCGTATAGTGTGTGTGTGGCAGGCTTCCAATGATGGCAAAAAACAACATTTGAGAGTGCACTGACCCTGGTGCTAGAGGGGGTACGCAGCTGGAGGTTGAATGTTTGAAGGGGTACGGGACTATAAAAAGTTTGGGAACCACTGCTATAGGGCAACGGTGTCTAGATGGAATTTGTATTTGTGGTCTTGGGAACTGGACCTTTTTCTCTCTCATCACCCCTCAAGCTTCCTGCAGGATGGTGTTAAAGTGAATGGTGTAGAGAGGAGGGAACGAACGGGTCAGACTCCAAACACAGCACCCTAGTGTGTGTGTGTGTGTGTGTGTGTGTGTGTGTGTGTGTGTGTGTGTGTGTGTGTGTGTGTGTGTGTGTGTGTGTGTGTGTGTGTGTGTGTGTGTGTTTGTGGAAGACAAACACAGCCTTTTAAACGGAGGGAGTCAACTGTCATTACTGACTACAACACTCCTCCTGAGTCCCCTAGAGCAGACTGGATTGACATACTGCAGCAGACCTGGCTGACTGACTACAACACTCCTCCTGAGTCCCCTAGAGCAGACTGGATTGACATACTGCAGCAGACCTGGCTGACTGACCACAACACTCCTCCTGAGTCCCCTAGAGCAGACTGGATTGACATACTGCAGCAGACCTGGCTGACTGACTACAACACTCCTCCTGATTCCCCTAGAGCAGACTGGATTGACATACTGGAGCAGACCTGGCTGACTGGCTACAACACTCCTCCTGAGTCTCCTAGAGCAGACTGGATTGACATACTGGAGCAGACCTGGCTGACTACAACACTCCTCCTGATTCCCCTAGAGCAGACTGGATTGACATACTGCAGCAGACCTGGCTGACTGACTACAACACTCCTCCTGAGTCCCCTAGAGCAGACTGGATTGACATACTGGAGCAGACCTGGCTGACTACAACACTCCTCCTGATTCCCCTAGAGCAGACTGGATTGACATACTGCAGCAGACCTGGCTGACTGACTACAACACTCCTCCTGAGTCCCCTAGAGCAGACTGGATTGACATACTGGAGCAGACCTGGCTGACTGACTACAACACTCCTCCTGATTCCCCTAGAGCAGACTGGATTGACATACTGGAGCAGACCTGGCTGACTGACTACAACACTCTTCCTGATTCCCCTAGAGCAGACTGGATTGACATACTGCAGCAGACCTGGCTGACTGACCACAACACTCCTCCTGAGTCCCCTAGAGCAGACTGGATTGACATACTGCAGCAGACCTGGCTGACTGACTACAACACTCCTCCTGAGTCCCCTAGAGCAGACTGGATTGACATACTGGAGCAGACCTAGTTGTTTGATTGATCTGGTTGATTGTTTAGTGGTGATGTGTACTGGACTTACTGAGACAGCAGCTTGCAAAACGGATTACTGTATGTGTGGCTGTGTGTATGTGGATAGGCCTATAGGACTTTACATGGCCTACGTCTGACTCAGCACAATGCTAGGGTTCTGTCACACCATTCATTTACTCACCTCGACAACCCTGATCCTGCCAAGGAGAGCCACAGGGGAGGAGATGGTCACCAATCACAATCTGACTCAAACTGTACAGTACTGCTGAATTCCCAATTCCCCTAGCTTGTACTATTCAAATGGTATTACTGACAAGATAGCACTAATAGTAACACTCCCTAGGTCTCAACACAATCAGGCTACATTGCACAGTATATGAAACATCCCTAGCCAACACAAAAAACCTGACAGGACGATTGGCACCATCCCACTGGGCAAAAACTGGTTGAATCAACGTTGTTTCCATGTCATTTCAATTTACTAAATGAGTGATGATGTTAAATTTGATGATGTTGAATCAACGTGGAAAACTGAATGGATTTGCAAAAAGTCATCAACGTAAGGGAATTTAGTCTTTTATTTACCTAACTGTTAAGTCCAACGACAGGGTGACTTTTTTGGTTGATTTCACGTTGATTTCACGTTAGTTCACAACTCAACCTAATGTGAATGAAAACAAGGTAAATCGTTCTAGAGTGGTAATCATTTAACAGCTGCTCTAGCAGAGTAATCCTATTGGCCTGGGACCAGTTTTTTAAAAAGTGATCTATCTGTATGTCGGCTATCGGATAGGACTCAATTAATAGATTTGTCCGCTCTATTCATTACATTTCTATGCATTTAATCCTATCCGATAGGCGAAATCTAGATAGATATTTATTTTTTGAACTGGGCCCTGAAGATTAGCTGTATAAACTACAGTGATGTGAAAAATACACTCAATCTCCTCCAGCCTCAGACTGTCAGACATGACTACAGTAAGAGACCTAGATCCTGTCAAGCAGAACATCACTTCAGCATTCCCCGAACAGAATGGTCATGACTACAGATCTAGATTAGAGGTCGACCGATTAATCGAAATGGCCGATTAATTAGGGCCGATTTCAAGTTTTCATAACATTCGGAAATCGGTATTTTTGGACACCAATTTGGCAAAAAAATACAAATGTACACCTTTATTTAATTAGGCAAGTCAGTTAAGAACACATTCTTATTTTCAATGATGGCCTAAGAACAGTGGGTTAATTGCCTTGTTCAGGGGCAGAAAGACAGATTTTTACCTTGTCAGCTCGGGGATTCAATCTTGCAACCTTACGGTTAACTAGTCCAACGCTCTAACCACCTGCCTTACTTTGCACTCCACGAGGAGCCTGCCTGTTACACGAATGCAGTAAGAAGCCAAGGTAAGTTGCTAGCTAGCATTAAACTTATCTTATAAAAACAATCAATCAATCAATCATAATCATTAGTTAACTACACATGGTTGATGATATTACAAGTTAATCTAGCGTGTCCTACGTTGCATATAATCGTTGCGGTGCGCATTCGCGAAAAAGGACTGTCGTTGCTCCAACATGTACCTAACCACAAACATTAATGCCTTTCTTAAAATCAATACACAAGTATATATTTTTTTACCTGCATATTTAGTTAATATTGCCTGCTAACATGAATTTCTTTTCACTAGGGAAATTGTGTCACTTCTCTTGCGTTCTGTGCAACAGAATCTGGGTATATGCAGCCGTTTGGGCCGCCTGGCTCGTTGCGAACTGTGTGAAGACTATTTCTTCCTAACAAAGACAGCCAACTTCGCCAAAAGGGGGATGATTTAACAAAAGCGCATTTGCGAAAAAAGACCAATTGTTGCACGAATGTACCTAACCATAAACATCAATGCCTTTCTTAAAATCAATACACGGAAGTATATATTTTTTAAACCTGCATATTTAGCTAAAAGAAATCCAGGTTAGCAGACAATATTAACCAGGTGAAATTGTGTCACTTCTCTTGCGTTCATTGCACGCAGAGTCAGGGTATATGCAACAGTTTGGGCCGCCTGGCTCGTTGCAAACTAATTTGCCAGAATTTTACGTAATAATGACATAACATTGAAGGTTGTGCAATGTAACAGGAATATTTAGACTTATGGATGCCACCCGTTAGATAAAATACGAAACGGTTCTGTATTTCACTGAAAAAATAAACGTTTTGTTTTCTAAATGATAGTTTCTGGATTCGACCATATTAATGACCAAAGGCTCGTATTTCTGTGTGTTATTATGTTATAATTAAGTCTATGATTTGATATTTGATAGAGCAGTCTGACTGATGGATGGTAGGCAGCAGCAGGCTCGTACGTATTCATTCAAACAGCACTTTCATGCGTTTTGCCAGCAGCTCTTCGCAATGCTTCAAGCATTGAGCTGTTTATGACTTCAAGCCTATCAACTCCCGAGATTAGGCTGGTGTAACCGATGTGAAATGGCTAGCTAATTAGCGGGGTGCGCGCTAATAGCGTTTCAATCGGTGACATCACTCGCTCTGAGACTTGGAGTAGTTGTTCCCCTTGCTCTGCAAGGCTTTTGTGGAGCGATGGGTAACGATGCTTCGAGGGTGGCTGTTGTCGATGTGTTCCTGGTTCGAGCCCAGGTAGGAGAGGGACGGAAGCTATACTGTTACACTGGCAATACTAAAGTGCCTATAAGAACATCCAATAGTCAAAGGTATATGAAATACAAATGGTATAGAGAGAAATAGTCCTATAATTCCTATAACTACAACCTAAAACTTCTTACCTGGGAATATTGAAGACTCATGTTAAAAGGAACCACCAGCTTTCATATGTTCTCATGTTCTGAGCAAGGAACTTAAACGTTAGCTTTTTTACATGGCACATATTGCACTTTCACTTTCTTCTCCAACACTTTGCTTTTGCATTATTTAAACCAAATTGAACATGTTTCACTATTTATTTGAGGCTAAATTGATTGTATTGATATATTATATTAAGTTAAAATAAGTGTTCATTCAGTATTGTTGTAATTGTCATTACAAATAAATAAATAAATAAAATAAAAAAATTATAACGTCCGATTAATCGGTATCGGCTTTTTTTTGGGTCCGCCAATAATCGGTATTGGAGTTGAAAAATAATAATCGGTCGACCTCTAATCTAGATCCTATCAAGCAGAACATCACTTCAGCATCCTCTGAACAGAATGGTCACATAGAAATGTATAGCTTAGAACAGACATGATTATCAGTCAGGTAGAATTGGCAATCATGTTAGTTCAATACATTTCTATCTACCAGTTTTAGAAATATTTAATTCTCACTGAATAACACACACTAGTTGTTTGCATTCTATAAATTAACAGGAAATTAAAAATAACAAATTCAAGGAGAGAGATGACAGCAGCCACCTTGATGATCAGTTCAACCTCAGGTTATTTTTCTAGGAGAAAATAAAAAAATGCCACTGAGTCAGTGTTCTTGCAATTTACATAATTTATGTTGCTCATCACATAATCAAATTTGTCTCTGGCAACATATCAGTTTAGGATGTGTTTGCTATAACAAGCCATCTGCAATGCAGGCCCAATCGCAATACTGTATGTATTTCTGTCATGGATTATGGTAGCTAGTTCTAGTTCCCACAGAGATCATGGACCGCTGGTTGAATCAACATTGTTTCCACGTCATTCCAACCCAGTAATTCAAGGTGATGTTGAATCAATGTGGAAAACTGATTGAACTTGAAGTCATCAACATAAGGCAATTTATTATTTTTTCACCCAACTTTGAACCAATGAATCCAATGGCATGAGGACATTTTCTGTTGATTTCACACGTTAGTTGACAACTCAACCAAATCTGTGCCCAGTGGGTGTGTGCTGCTATTCAACAAAAATAACTTGGTGGCGGTATGCAACACATACTAAAAGGAGTAAGAAAGCATTGTAACAAAAGGTGTGGGCTCAGAGGAATTGAGTTGGGTCATTTGGTCTTCACATCCCAGTAGTGACTTGATAAGAGCTGGGTGTGACAGTACGCTGTGGTCTCAGCGCTGAATTCCTGGGAGGCCAGAGCTTCCTCATTTGTCAAATTGTGTAAAAGCTCCAGACTTCGGTTAACCCATTGGTATCATCTCATTTTTTAAAGCTGTTTCGAGAGACCATCTCAAACAAAAGACCAACTCACAACGAGAGAGAGAGAGAGATGTTCACTATTCAAGCCTAAGGTGTGTTGTAGACTTGTGAGAGCTGCACCATAAATCATTGAGGGATAGAGCCTATTTGAGTACCTCTATTTGCAATACACACTCTTAGGGAAAAAAAGGTGCTATCTAGAACCTAAAAGGGTTGGAGAACCATTTGAAGAACCCTTTTTGGTTCCAGGTAGAACCCTTTTGGGTTGCATGTAGAACCCTTTCAACAGAGGGCTCTACATGGAACAGCCAAAGATCCCTTTTGGAACCCTTTTGTCTAAGACTGCAGTTTAGTGAAAGTCATTCCCACAAGCACTTTCCCATTGGACTAATAAGTCTAAGGCCATTCCCTGTAGTTCTTTAACTACGGACCGCCCTTCTTCTTGAGAAGAACACTATTGACAGATGGTTCTATATTCTTAGTAAAGACTAACTGCCAGAGTATAAAAAGGTTTTGCTTCCAGATCTTGCCTTGCTTGTATTGTTTTACACTTGACAGCCTTGTTGACTCAATACACACATTCACTTCTACATAACTGTTTTGAAGAAATCACTGTTGATGGGCTTTCCAGGCATTTCTTTCCCCCCAGAAGACACAAATCAACTCCCCATCCACTCGGCATTGAATCGCTGCTGGCTGATTTACACAGCAGATCTCCAAACCTATGTTAAAACAACAACATTTGACAAGGTATTCGATAGCAAGGTATTCGATAGCGCTAGCCTTTGCTCAGAGTACCCTGCCAGGGTTAATATTGAAAAGGGATCCATAATGATTAGTGCCTGTCATTGATCTGGGTTCTGCCTGATACGTGCTGTTTAAAAAGCCTTCTGGAAAGTCAGGTAGAGTACAGTAGGTATCCCGAGTGGCGCAGCGGTCTACGGCACTGCATTTTAGAGCGAGAGGTGTCACTACAGACCCTGGTTTGATTCCAGGCTGTATCACATCCGGCCGTGATTGGGAGTCCCATAGGGCGGTGCACAATTGGCCCAGTGTTGTCCCAAGTTAGGGTTTGGCAGGGGTAGGCCGTCATTGTGAATTAGAATTTGGTGTTAACTGACTTGCCTAGTTAAATAAAGGTTCAATAATCAAATTTAAAAGGTATGCATGTTCATGTTTATCAAGCTCAGTAGGCCTCTTTTCCCCACGGAGGGCCTATCTTCACAATACAGTGAGACAGAGAAATAAATACAAACATATGGCAAATATGGCAAAAGTGTAAATTTGGGTTTTTACACAATAACATGACAAGTCAGGTTAATGCACATTCCATCGATGAATGCACATAGATAAGTTGAGCATTTGAAGACCTGAGGTTCCTGAGGCAAACTGAGACTGCAAGGTTAGCCTGATCCTTCATCTACATATTATCAATCTGGATCTGTAATTACATACAATGGCAGTGATCATCTCAAATCTAATTGAACGGAAGGCTTGTCTATGCCTGAGACTGGAATTTGTTCAAAACATTGTGACGCAATACATAACAGCTGGATCGCCCTCTGGAGGGGCTGTGTCGACATCAAAAGGTACATTTTCTACACAACAAAATCTCGGCTTACATTTGTCGACAATCTCTGCCTTCATTGATTTGACTACTGATTTGCCTTCATTGATTTGACTACTGATTTGCCTTCATTGATTTGACTACTGATTTGACTACTGATTTGCCTTCATTGATTTGACTACTGATTTGACTACAGTTGATTTGACTATTGTTGTCAGGACATGGAGGTGAAAGAAACCCAGGTCTTTGACTGTGTGGTTTCATTCACATGGTGATTTGCCTACTCCACCAGGACCACATCTATAGGGTTAGTTAGTGTATGGCACATATTGCACTGTGTGTACCCGTATCATCATGGGCAGAAGCATAGACATCTATTGTCATACCCACATTATAACTGCTGATATTTCTGGTTATTACAAGCCATTAGATGTGACGAGATGACTCATATCAGAAGACTAGCCCTGAAGCAGCACATTCTCTGAGGTACACCTCGGTGTCCTGGAATTTATCAGGTAACATTGACAAACAAGGTAGGCTATGGGTTCTTCTGAGGGTTGAACACTCAGTACAACGTTCTGTACGGTTCTCCTGCTCTCTATACCCCTGTATGAATCCTCTACAAAATAATGCCTGATGTCACTACTAACATGATGTTCATGCAACAAACAACGTTTACCTGTCTGTGACGTTTCACATGCAACTGCATGCACGGCCATGACATGAGAAACTTCCTGCCCTTATCTCAGGCACACTGACTCACTCTTCCTGAGACAGACACACGTTCAGTTCTCAGCCAAACAAGCCTACCACTACTTCTCAAAAACTGTCAGTTGTATTATGGATATAAATATTGCACACGTACCTCCATTTCCGCAGCCCAGGATATTCCAGAACTGCATATTTGTAGGCTATTTACATGTAAGAGTATTTCCAACTGGTGCAAATCACTTCTGTCAGTGCTACGGAGCTGATAACCTGACACCCTCTTACCAACACACCTGGCCCCTCCTCCTACTGGCTTCCAAACTCCTCCCTTTACACACTAGCTTTAACTTGTTACAGCAGCAGGCATGGCGGCAACAAATGATACTGATCGTGGAAACAAACAAAACAATAGATGATTCAGGCATGCAGATAAAATAATGCTGCTTGCCTGCAAACATACGCAGAGTCAACAAATCAATGCAACCCATTGTAAAAAAAACAAGAATCGTTACAGTTTATGATCAGTCTCTCCTGTTTGCACTGTAGCAGTAACTGAAGAAAGCTCAATATCTGTGAACCTCTTAACACAATTATGGTTATTATACATGTTTTGTTACATCGTAATATAGTTGTTGCCTTGTAATTGCCTATGGAGTTTAGCAGTTTTTTGTTATTAGACACGTGGAATAAGGAACAGTCTATCTTCGACTTGTGTAATTACATCAGCGTGTCAAATACAGGGTCTCCGCTAATCTTCCCCTATAAGTAGCGTTATACCTTACTCAGGTCATTTAAACAACGGCATGCAGAATGGCTGGGGCTGAGCCGGCTACAGAACTATATCATGCAATGACATACACTGTAGCGAGCTCACCAAACAACCATGAGAGTTGTTATAATTTGTAACAATATTGTAATAATTGTTTTGTTTTAAACTAGCAACATTGTATAATTTCCCTAATGTTGCCACTCGAAATGTAGCCACTCGCTGCACACTATTTGAGTAAGACATTCTGTGTTCGCTGAACCTTGCACCTAGGCGTGAGAGATTCGGACACTGCACCACTGTTTGCAGAAACATGCATATTCATCCATAGTCCCCTTTTCGCCATCAAATGAAACCGTATTTTCTCCACCAAAAACGCAAATTAAAGTAGGCTAACTGAAAGCTCCGACTCTCACTGCAACCCATTGTCAATGACTGTCGTCTTACTATGCTAACTGGCTAATGTTAAAGTTATTTAATATCCTCCACATCATTCAAAAATGTATAAGGCCACGTTATACTCACGTATATCTTTACTATCGAAGATCCACCTCAACTATTTCCGTTAACCGGTCTCCTATCCTGCAAATATGTGTTACAATCCCGTATTAACCGTATAGCTGTGTGTGGTTCCCTCTCCGTTTCGGTTTCTCCACAACACCGTGCTCTAGCGCCCTACTCTCGGTAACCACTGACACAGCAGCACCGCATCCTAATAGTTCCAACATGGCTGACGTGTAGTGACCATGTAGTGACCATACCCAGTAGAAACGGCCGGAGAGTTCAGTGGACTCACTGACCATCTCAGCTGGCAAAACGCAAATTCATAACTTGTTATACTTGTAAATAGCTTTTCACATGACAATTACATCAATGAGAATGTCAGTACTTCACAAAACCTTATTTTCTTATACTAAAGTGACTAATACACTCCTCATAAATGTTTCATAAAATGTCAACATTGATATTACAAATAGCTAAATTCATTAGAAATAATATTATTTTGCAATGCAAAAAAATGCATTGACAACTGAGTTCTCTGTGGTTAAATAGACTCACATTTACATGTCATTCACAACCACCCACAGACACAGCAAGAGAACTCTGTGTTTCCATTGTCCAACAAACACATCCCAAAACATTCCTTTCATTAGCCCCCTGCATAATACTACAACACACAGCAAGCCAGGCCCATAGCAGAGACCCAGTCGGCATACTAAATGGCACCCTATTCCCTAAATAGTGCAATAATTTTGCCCATAGCCTTACAGGCCCTGATCAAAAGTAGTGCACTTTATAGGGAATAGGGTGCCATTTGGGACGTAACCCCAGGGTGCATAATTGTTATATATATATATATTTATTTATTTATTTTTAATGTAACCTTTATTTAAACTAGGCAAGTCAGTTAAGAAAAAAATATTTACAACGATGGCCTACACCTGTCAAACCCGGACGATACTGGGCCATTGTGCGCCGCCTTATGGGACTCTGAATCATGGCCGGTTGTGATACAGCCTGGAATCGAACCAGGGTGTCTGTAGTGACACCTCTAGCACTGAAATTAGTGCCTTAGACCACTGCACCACTCGAGAGCCCATTATAGCAGCCTTCCACCACCCTCGGCCAGACCACTGAATCCCTGCCCACAACGTTGACGGGAAGATGAGGATCGCAATGCCTGCCATAGTAAGATACAAAATCACTGATCTGTTCACTGTTCACACCCAAAGCAACCTCGCTCTGAAGGGCTAACTAAGACTTATTCACTGAAAAACGAACCCTCAATGCCCATAGGATGGGGTGAAGCACAAGCTAACTGTTCAGCAGATGATTTTAGATGACAATGGTTTGTATTCAAGACCTATTTCAGCCTTCTCTGTAAATGAAAGGCTGACTTGCATGAATGAGCATAGGAATAAAATAAAAATAACTGTACAATCATTTTTTTATTGTATGTGACAGCTAAGACATGGGTGAGGCAGAAATATGAATCTGAAAGAAGACATTTAGTGTATCCAGAATATTGTTAGTGAAATAAATCAAAACGTTGTG
Organism: Salvelinus fontinalis; assembly: GCF_029448725.1. NCBI lineage: Eukaryota > Metazoa > Chordata > Actinopteri > Salmoniformes > Salmonidae > Salvelinus > Salvelinus fontinalis. The sequence continues at coordinate 35,797,466 of NC_074702.1, read as the reverse complement.
AAACAGTCAGAGAAACGCTATTACATCATCATCATCATCATCATCATCATCCAGTATATAAAGGCAGACCCCAACTTAAAGAGAACAGAGGATGACAGGGTTCTTCATGATCATGTCATTCCCTGAGCCTCACTGTCCACTGTATATTGTCCACGTCCCTAATGGCACACTATTCTCTATAGGGCCCTGGTCAAAAGTAGTGTACTATTTAGGGAATAGCAGGGTCCTCACCAGGATTTTTGAACAAGGTGGTGCTGCTGAGTACGGTGGGGTTGGGGGGCAGACCACAAGGTGGAGCAGCGTGGTGGGGTTGGGGGGCAGACCACAAGGTGGAGCAGCGTGGTGGGGTTGGGGGGCAGACCACAAGGTGGAGCAGCGTGGTGAGGTTGGGGGGCAGACCACAAGGTGGAGCAGCGTGGTGGGGTTGGGGGGGCAGACCACAAGGTGGAGCAGCGTGGTGGGGTTGGGACACAGAGGTGGAAGGATGTGAAAAAGAAAAAATGGCCAACCTTGAGTCTTTAATCCAGGAAAACCACATTTTAGAACAAACATCTCTCTGAGGTGTTCAGGGAAAATAAGAACAATTTATAGTCTATAGCATGGATTTTCAACTCTGACCCCACGAGGTCCAGATCCTGCTGCTTTTCTGTTCTACCTGCTAATTCATTATAACCACCTGGTGTCCCAGGTCTAAATCAGTCCCTGATTAAAGGGGAACAATGAAACAAAGCAGTGGAACTGGCTTCCAGGTCCAGAGTTGAGTTTGAGGCGTTTATAGCCTCTTCAGACCTGTAGGACTCCTCAGGGTCTGTAGGGCTCTTCCTCGAACCTGGTCCCACATCTATTTCTGCTGTTTAGGAAACTCCGGTCATTGTTGTGCCAAACATTTTATTCACTTAAGAGTTGGCAAAACCACACAAACAGATACTGGACCAGGCTACTCGTCCTCTACTCAACCTTCCAAATGGCGATTTTGCCATCCTGGCAGGCGGAGCCGCTGAGTACATAGCGGCCCTCTGCAGAGCACAGTGCCTGGACACTGTCTGTGTGGGCCATCAGCTCTTTCTCTACACTGTGGCTCTCTGTGTCCACTATGTAGATCTTCCCACTCACCCTGCATTGGTCAGGGCTCGGCCCGCTGCAGCCAACCCAGATCTGGACGAGGGAGGGGGAGGAGACAAACAATGAAGAGAAGCTTGTTGAGGATTTGCAGTTGTACTGTGACATTTACTATCGAAATAGAAATCAGCGTTCGCTCTGGACACTCTGATCGTTACTATGAGAAAGAAGATAACATAATGATGGGAGGGTGGAATGTATGGTATCATTTCTAAGTACTGTACTATTTTAACTGCTACTTTACAAGCTTTTGTAGAAATGTCAACAGCTGAGAAAGAGTGTTGTTGACAGAATTTTATGAATGTGTTTTGTATGTGTTAATAGTAAAGTGTTAAAGAGGTTATTATGTTGGTACCCTTCCAATAAAGTGTTACCAGCAAAACATGCAAAGAACAGCAGGTGGGAACATCCAACTGAGACCATCCTTTTCTCACCTGATTCTTAACCTTGATCATACAGTTGACCCCTGTACAGTTCTGCAGCTGCACCCTCAGGAAAGGCTTGGTCAGGTCTTTACAGTGCCAGAGACAGAGCTCGTCAGAATCAGAACAGCTCGTCCACAACTGCCCCCTCTGAAAGAAACACACAGTGGACTGGTTTAGCCATCAACCAATGACAAGCAAACTGACTGTTGGAAGGCTGCAAAAATACATAGTGTCTGGCTTGATTATTGAGGCCACTTGGAGACCATGGTGAAGGCCTAGCATGAGATAAAGTTCTTGGTTCAGTGAAATCTCCAAGGTGAAGGCCTAGCATGAGATAAAGATCTTGGTTCAGTGAAATCTCCAAGGTGAAGGCCTAGCATGAGATAAAGATCTTGGTTCAGTGAAATCTCCAAGGTGAAGGCCTAGCATGAGATAAAGATCTTGGTTCAGTGAAATCTCCAAGGTGAAGGCCTGGCATGAGATAAAGATCTTGGTTCAGTGAAATCTCCAAGGTGAAGGCCTAGCATGAGATAAAGATCTTGGTTCAGTGAAATCTCCAAGGTGAAGGGAACATGGGCCTACTACCTCTACGAAGAGGATGAGGCTGCTGAACTCAGTGGGCATGCTCCGTAGATCCTCAGGAAGTGTCATCTTACGATGTGGGGTTCCGTCCTTCCTCAGCTCAACGATGCCGTCTCTGGCACCTAGTCAACATTACAACAGATGGGAACAAAACAAACAACAGTTTATGTCCAGATGCTTGCTGTTGTTAGCATGTTATCTTGTGGTCAGTTGACACACTTTGTTAATTGATCATTGGCAGGGTATACAATACATAGGAGTATATAAAGAATCTAATAATGATATAGAGTTAGAGTACAACTATGACTGAGTGAGTTGACTTACAGCACCACAGTGTTCCATTGAAGAGCTGAATGGACATAAGCCAATCACAGGCCAGTTGAAACTGCTTTTTCACTTTTAGCGTTGAGAGGTCCCACAGAATGACTGTTCCATCGGCACTACAGGAGTATGTCTGGCTGGGAGGGAGGAGAGGGAGCGTTGGATTAAAACAAGCACCATGTAGAAGCCTGATTGTGGTCTAACTACTGATGATTCACTGAGGGCAAAGTAAAGTGTAGTTTAAGTACACTGCTGCCATCTGCTGGTTGGAAATAGACATCAGAACACTGAACACTCCATGTTCTAAGAGCCTTGCAAAATGATACTGGAGCGAGGACAGTTAGAACTACTTTCTGCAATAGGTGCATTGGTCATTTGAACGGGCAGTTCTAACACATTATCCTTCCCTCAATATTGAATCCTGAGCATCACACACGGGTTAACACTTTGTGAGGGTGAAGTGACTGTAGCATGAAAGAGTGCCCTACAGTATATAGGGAATAGGGTGCCCTGTGGGACACAGACATACGGAACTATATGTGTAACATTTTACCTCATCTTGTCACTCTCCTCCAGGGCAAAGTCCATAACCTCATGCCTGTGCTCTGTCAGCTGCTTATTGCAGGACATGCTGCGAGTGTCAATTATGTAAATGATGGAATCCTGGGAGCCAATCCATACTTGATCCTGGTCCAATCCCAGCATGCAGTTCTGTGCACATAATAAAGCCACGTATTCAGCACATAAATTGCGTCCCAAATGGCACCTATTCCCTATATAGTGCACTACTTTCGACCAAGGCCCATAGGACTCTCGTCAAAAGAAGTGCACTATATAGGGAATAGGGTGCTATTTTGGACACATACATATCCAGGTTTAATCCACTGTCATGTGAATGGTAGACACTCCTGTTCATGCCTCATGAGACCACAGAAAGGAGGGAACACTATCAACAGAAGAGAGAGAGAGAGAGAGAGAGAGACAGGAGTGAAAGAGAGAGTGAAAGAGGAGAGAGAGAAAACAAGTGAAACAGAACTAGAGGGGGGGAGAGAGAGAAAGAATGAGTGAAAGAGAGCTGGAGAGGTAGAGAAAGAGAGAGATGAGAGGGAGAACAAGTGAAACAGAGAGCTAGAGAGGGAGAGAAAGAGAGCACTGTGTACTTAATTCAATATAACAATTTCTTTTCAAAGGATATCTGTAAGCAATTTCACGGAAACAAAGGACATGTTCCAATATCCACACTAGCATATAACCCTTAGAATGCATGGCCAAATCCAATGCTTCTCTCTAAGTGTTCTGCTACACTAATGTGGATATTGGAACAGAGCCTAGTAGGAAGGCTCAAGCGATAGTCCAGGGAGAGCGCAGGGGAAATGGTATGTGTCTGCTTGCAGACATCATACCAGTTGGGAGGATCCCACTTGAACACAGTTCTGCTGCATGGACCAGCTGGCTGCATCAAACACAACCACCCTCCCACCACTGAGGGCACACCACAGCTTGGGGTTCCCATCTCCGTCTGCCTCCGAGTAACTCAACTGGCCTGGATAAACAGAGAGAGAGAGACTGTAGTCAGTCACAGCAATTCAGCTTTTAGCTGCGAATGTCTACATCAAAATCAAATACACTAAAACTTAAATGTACAATCCATGGGTCAGCCAGTCAATGGATACTCCCACAGGCATTTAGATTATATGTATACGGTATATACTGTAGCTCTGCATTACAACATAGAATATGTTGGGTTTTCAGTGCCTTTGAGATCATACTATTATTTTTTTGGCAACTTTTACTTCACTACAGAAAGAAAATAATGTACTTTTTACTCCATACATTTTTCCCTGGACACCCAAAAGTACTCGTTACATTTTGACAGGAAAATGGTCCAATTCAAGCACTTATCAAGAGAACATCCCTGGTCATCCCTACTGCCTCTGATCTGGTGGACTGACTAAACAGAGAACATCCCTGGTCATCCCTACTGCCTCTGATCTGGTGGACCGACTAAACAGAGAACATCCCTGGTCATCCCTACTGCCTCTGATCTGGTGGACTCACTAAACACAAATGCTTAATTTGTAAATTATGTCTTGGAGTGTTGGAGTGTGCCCCTGGCTATCCTTCAATAAAAATAAAACAATTAAAATTAGGCCGTCTTGTTTACTATAAGGAATTTGAAATGATTTATACTTTTACTTTTGATCCTTAAGTATTTTTAAAACCAAATACTTCTAGACTTTTTCTAAAGTAGTATTTTACTGGGTGACTTTTACTTTTACTTCTGTCATTTTGTATTAAGGTATCTTTACATTTACTCAAGTATGACACTAATACTTTTTACACAACATGATGTGGCTGGGGGTTATAGCGTTTCTTTCACATGACCCATCAATTTAGACAAGTGTGTCTGGGTCATCTAATATCTAATAAGTATTTTTATCTGGACACTTTCTGTTTACCTGGAATGTTTCCATATTGTTGGTTACTACCACTGTTAGTATTAATCTTTACTACAGTACTCAGTGTTGATCACATGACCTCACATGTGAATCCTTAAAGAGATGGGTGGGGCTAAGGCTTAAGAATGTGTAAATAATGCTGAATGGGTGTAGACAAAGGAGTGTTCTCCAGTAGGTACCAAAACATTCAATGTCCTTTTTCTCAAAAGTGAGTTGACAAGTTTATCAACTTTCAAAGCAGAATTACTTTCCCATTGTCCCTCAAAAATGCAGTGTATGATATACCATTTTGTAGCTCTGAGCCTCTACGTTTAACCAATGTAAAAAAATAAAAAATATTAAAATGTTGAGCCGGTGAGTGATATATTAAGTTTTGTTGACTCACACTGTACAGTACAACAAGTTCATAAGTTACCACACCTGACAAGTGTGAAGAAATGACACAAACTTTGACAATACATGGCACATGTACTCATCTACATAAACAGCTGAGAGTAGACAAACAATTAGGCCTGTCTGGGTGCTTTCCACTAGTGTGTATTTGCAGCCAACTATTACGGCTTCAAAGCTCCTCAGTAAGGACATGCACCTTGCAGGACATGTTAGGACATGCACCTTGCAGGACATGTTAGGACATGCACCTTGCAGGACATGTTAGGACATGCACCTTGCAGGACATGTTAGGACATGCACCTTGCAGGACATGTTAGGACATGCACCTTGCAGGACATGTTAGGACATGCACCTTGCAGGACATGTTAGGACATGCACCTTACAGGACATGTTAGGACATGCACCTAACTGGCATGTAAACAGCTTCTATCTTACAGGCAGATACATCAGAGTGAAGATAAGAGACTGAAACTATGATAGAAACTCAGGTGTCTGTTTCCCCTCACCTGGTGTGTAGAGTAATATAAACTCAGCTGTCTGTATCCCCTCACCTGGTGTGTAGAGTAAGACGTGTAGTCTGTATCCCCTCACCTGGTGTGTAGAGTAAGACGTGTACAGTCTGTGGAGCTGGGAGGTCTAGTGATGGATTGATCTTGTGTTTCAACGTCTCCGATGTTGTCTTTGGAACCATCATAGAAACTGCTTACAGACAACGAAACAGAAAGCAGAAAAAATGACATATCAGAATATGAATCACTATCCTGATTACAGAAAATCACAATGAATATCACACACTATTGTTCTTCAGAGGGACATCCGATGTTGTTGATTTAGTCGTATACTTGATCCTTAGTCCTGGAAACTCCTGGACTAAATACATGTTCAATGGTTCTCCATTGAGTTTGTGTTTTAGTCCAGGACCAGGCTAGATCTGTGTCCGGAACCCCACCATTAAACTCACAAATGGTAAAGCTTACAGATGATTTATATGCAAAAAAACAAAATCGACAGTGTATCTGGACCATAATGCATACCTTCACGCTTCACTCTGTCAAAGTATGCCAGTTTGGAAGCGGCAAATACGGCCTTCTGGCTCTGAAGGCACCCAACCACAGCATCCATGAGCAAGACGTTAGTCAAAGCCTGCTGCATGTACTGAGGATCCTTAAAGGGAACATGACAGCTTATACACACACTGCCTGTACTGAGGATCCTTAAAGGGAACATGACAGCTTATACACACACTGCCTGTATTGAGAATCCTATAAGAGAGACATAGTCTTACAAGTATATATACACACAACCTACTACACATTACAATGTACAATGAGTACAGCCAATTAAACAGTGTGGGAGATAACATTACGTTTGAGAGATAACATTAAGTTTGGGAGATCACATTAAGTTTGGGAGATCACATTAGGAGAATATAATAAGGACAAAACATAATGTTTTCCAGCAGAGCAGAGGGGTGGAACAAGCCTGTACTGCAACATGGGGCAGCAGGTAGCCTAGTGGTTAGAGCATTGAGCCAGTAACCGAAAGGTTGCTGAATCGAATCCCCGAGCTTACAAGGTAAAACTCTGTCATTCTGCCCTTGAACAAGGTAGTTAACCCACTGTTCCCCGGTTGGCCGTCATTGTAAATAAGAATTCGTTCTTAACTGACTTGCCTAGTTAAATGACTGTGTCATTGACTTGTTTATTGTGTTATTGGCTTGTTTATTGTTTACTCCATGTGTAACTCTGTGTTGTTGTCTGTGTCACACTTTATCTTGAACAGGTCACAGTTGCAAATGAGAACTTGTCCTCAACTAGCCTACCTGGTTAAATAAAGGTGAAATAAAAATAAAGGTTAAATAAATAAAAAAATGTATTAATATCTCTTTAGGAAGCCTGGAGGAAACCATCAGGTCAGAGGGGTGGGACAAGCCTGTACTGTAATATTAATATCCCTTTAGGAAGCCTGGAGGAAACCATCAGGTTAGAGGGGTGGGACAATCCTGTACTGTAATATCCCTTTATGAAGCCTGGAGGAACCCATCAGGTTAGAGGGGTGGGACAAGCCTGTACTGTAATATTAATATCCCTTTATGAAGCCTGGAGGAAACCATCAGGTTAGAGGGGTGGGACAAGCCTGTACTGAAATATTAATATCCCTTTATGAAGCCTGGAGGAAACCATCAGGTTAGAGGGGTGGGACAAGCCTGTACTGTAATATTAATATCCCTTTAGGAAGCCTGGAGGAAACCATCAGGTTAGAGGGGTGGGACAATCCTGTACTGTAATATCCCTTTATGAAGCCTGGAGGAAACCATCAGGTCAGAGGGGTGGGACAAGCCTGTACTGTAATATTAATATCCCTTTAGGAAGCCTGGAGGAAACCATCAGGTTAGAGGGGTGGGACAATCCTGTACTGTAATATCCCTTTATGAAGCCTGGAGGAAACCATCAGGTTAGAGGGGTGGGACAAGCCTGTACTGTAATATTAATATCCCTTTATGAAGCCTGGAGGAAACCATCAGGTTAGAGGGGTGGGACAAGCCTGTACTGAAATATTAATATCCCTTTATGAAGCCTGGAGGAAACCATCTGGTTAGAGGGGTGGTACAAGCCTGTACTGTAATATTAATATCCCTTTAGGAAGCCTGGAGGAAACCATCAGGTTAGAGGGGTGGGACAATCCTGTACTGTAATATCCCTTTATGAAGCCTGGAGGAAACCATCAGGTTAGAGGGGTGGGACAAGCCTGTACTGTAATATTAATATCCCTTTAGGAAGCCTGGAGGAAACCATCAGGTTAGAGGGGTGGGACAATCCTGTACTGTAATATCCCTTTATGAAGCCTGGAGGAAACCATCAGGTTAGAGGGGTGGGACAAGCCTGTACTGTAATATTAATATCCCTTTATGAAGCCTGGAGGAAACCATCAGGTTAGAGGGGTGGGACAATCCTGTACTGTAATATCCCTTTAGGAAGCCTGGAGGAACCCATCAGGCCAGAGGGGTGGGACAAGCCTGTACTGTAATATCCCTTTAGGAAGCCTGGAGGAAACCATCAGGCCAGAGGGGTGGGACAAGCCTGTACTGTAATATTAATATCCCTTTAGGAAGCCTGGAGGAAACCATCAGGTTAGAGGGGTGGGACAAGCCTGTACTGTAATATTAATATCCCTTTAGGAAGCCTGGAGGAAACCATCAGGTCAGAGGGGTGGGACAAGCCTGTACTGTAATATTAATATCCCGTTATGAAGCCTGGAGGAAACCATCAGGTTAGAGGGGTGGGACAAGCCTGTACTGTAATATTAATATCCCTTTAGAAAGCCTGGAGGAAACCATCAGGTCAGAGGGGTGGGACAAGCCTGTACTGTAATATTAATATCCCTTTAGGAAGCCTGGAGGAAACCATCAGGTTAGAGGGGTGGGACAAGCCTGTACTGTAATATTAATATCCCTTTAGGAAGCCTGGAGGAAACCATCAGGTCAGAGGGGTGGGACAAGCCTGTACTGTAATATCCCTTTAGGAAGCCTGGAGGAAACCATCAGGCCAGAGGGGTGGGACAAGCCTGTACTGTAATATCCCTTTAGGAAGCCTGGAGGAAACCATCAGGCCAGAGGGGTGGGACAAGCCTGTACTGTAATATCCCTTTAGGAAGCCTGGAGGAAACCATCAGGCCAGAGGGGTGGGACAAGCCTGTACTGTAAAATTAATATCCCTTTAGGAAGCCTGGAGGAAACCATCAGGCCAGAGGGGTGGGACAAGCCTGTACTGTAATATTAATATCCCTTTAGGAAGCCTGGAGGAAACCATCAGGCCAGAGGGGTGGGACAAGCCTGTACTGTAATATTAATATCCCTTTAGGAAGCCTGGAGGAAACCATCAGGCCAGAGGGGTGGGACAATCCTGTACTGTAATATCCCTTTAGGAAGCCTGGAGGAAACCATCAGGCCAAAGGGGTGGGACAAGCCTGTACTGTAATATCCCTTTAGGAAGCCTGGAGGAAACCATCAGGCCAGAGGGGTGGGACAAGCTTGTACTGTAATATCCCTTTAGGAAGCCTGGAGGAAACCATCAGGCCAGAGGGGTGGGACAAGCCTGTACTGTAATATCCCTTTAGGAAGCCTGGAGGAAACCATCAGGCCAGAGGGGTGGGACAAGCCTGTACTGTAATATCCCTTTAGGAAGCCTGGTGGAAACCATCAGGCCAGAAGGGTGGGACAAGCCTGTACTGTAATATCCCTTTAGGAAGCCTGGAGGAAACCATCAGGCCAGAGGGGTGGGACAAGCCTGTACTGTAATATTAATATCCCTTTAGGAAGCCTGGAGGAAACCATCAGGCCAGAGGGGTGGGACAAGCCTGTACTGTAATATCCCTTTAGGAAGCCTGGAGGAAACCATCAGGTCAGAGGGGTGGGACAAGCCTGTACTGTAATATCCCTTTAGGAAGCCTGGAGGAAACCATCAGGCCAGAGGGGTGGGACAAGCCTGTACTGTAATATCCCTTTAGGAAGCCTGGAGGAAACCATCAGGCCAGAGGGGTGGGACAAGCCTGTACTGTAATATCCCTTTAGGAAGCCTGGACGAAACCATCAGGCCAGAGGGGTGGGACAAGCCTGTACTGTAATATCCCTTTAGGAAGCCTGGAGGAAACCATCAGGCCAGAGGGGTGGGACAAGCCTGTACTGTAATATCCCTTTAGGAAGCCTGGAGGAAACCATCAGGCCAGAGGGGTGGGACAAGCCTGTACTGTAATATCCCTTTAGGTGCCAACCGATCTTATACTTTTTTCATAATACGGTAATAAAATAATGTGACATGTTTTTCAAGACTATGAATAACGACATAACACATTCAGGAGGGTGAAATGGACTATGCTAATATTTCTACCCACACATTCCACAAAGTGTTTAACAGAAGTCACTGCACTGCTTAACATCTTTGCTGCTCCACCGAAAAGCTAGCAATTCCATGGTGCAGGTTGGGGCATTTCAAGCTGAAGGGGTTAGTTGAATGAATTCAACTTGGTTACATTATACCCTACTGAACGCAGCACCAGTCTGAGATCCAGCGTATATCCTACCTTGTGGTCGTCTGCCATCGTCCTCCCAGCCCACATCTCTCTGACCATGAGATTCCACAGGTCACACGCAGACTTCAGGTTGGCCTCAAACACCTCCTTCCTCAGACTGCACTTGATCTTCAGAGACGGGATCTTCAACAGCAGGAAAGGAGCAAAGGAGATTTTCACCTCCTGACAGAGACGAGAGGGAAAGGGGGATACCTAGTCAGTTGGACAACTGAATGCATTCAACTGAAATGTGAGGAGAGGAATATCAGATGTGTCATCGTCATCATGGCAGATTTTCATTTGAACAAAGCCAAACATTGATGGCAATACACTGTAGTCATACCAATGTACCCTTCAGTATTATTCATTACTGAGTGAGTTTCCAAAAGCTTCATAGCACTAAGATCATCTTTCATCCATTGCCTAAACTTGTCAAAGATTATTTTAGGACTACAAAGTTTTTATAAAACTCATCCCTGAACAGTACTACTACTACTGCCTAAACATAAAGTAACCCCACCTTTATGTCTCTGAACTTGGTGATCTCGATAAACCCAGGCCTCCCGTCAGTGAGCAGGAAGAGCCTCTTCTGTGTCATGGCGATCTTACCCACTCCCTGGTTGGTTTTGATGGAGCAGGACAGCTTGTAGACACACTCGTTGTTGTCCAGGTGCTCTATGACCTCAGCTGGCAGGTGAACGTCCTGGGCCTCCACCTCCGTCTCCTTCCAGAAGGTGTAGAACACACGGAACACCTCTGGGTCAATCTGCTTCTGTTGCCCTGGAAACGGAAGGTGTAGAACACATGGAACACCTCTGGGTCAATCTGCTTCTGTTGCCTTGGAAACAGAAGGTGTAGAACACACGGAACACCTCTGGGTCAATCTGCTTCTGTTGCCTTGGAAACAGAAGGTGTAGAACACACGGAACACCTCTGGGTCAATCTGCTTCTGTTGCCTTGGAAACAGAAGGTGTAGAACACACGGAACACCTCTGGGTCAATCTGCTTCTGTTGCCTTGGAAACAGAAGGTGTAGAACACACGGAACACCTCTGGGTCAATCTGCTTCTGTTGCCTTGGAAACAGAAGGTGTAGAACACACGGAACACCTCTGGGTCAATCTGCTTCTGTTGCCTTGGAAACAGAAGGTGTAGAACACACGGAACACCTCTGGGCCAATCTGCTTCTGTTGCCTTGGAAACAGAAGGTGTAGAACACACGGAACACCTCTGGGTCAATCTGCTTCTGTTGCCTTGGAAACAGAAGGTGTAGAACACACGGAAAACCTCTGGGTCAATCTGCATCTGTTGCCTTGGAAACAGAAGGTGTAGAACACACGGAACACCTCTGGGTCAATCTGCTTCTGTTGCCTTGGAAACAGAAGGTGTAGAACACACGGAACACCTCTGGGTCAATCTGCTTCTGTTGTCTTGGAAACAGAAGGTGTAGAACACACGGAACACCTCTGGGTCAATCTGCTTCTGTTGCCTTGGAAACAGAAGGTGTAGAACACACGGAACACCTCTGGGTCAATCTGCTTCTGTTGCCTTGGAAACAGAAGGTGTAGAACACACGGAACACCTCTGGGTCAATCTGCTTCTGTTGCCTTGGAAACAGAAGGTGTAGAACACACGGAACACCTCTGGGTCAATCTGCTTCTGTTGCCTTGGAAACAGAAGGTGTAGAACACACGGAACACCTCTGGGTCAATCTGCTTCTGTTGCCTTGGAAACAGAAGGTGTAGAACACACGGAACACCTCTGGGTCAATCTGCTTCTGTTGCCTTGGAAACAGAAGGTGTAGAACACACGGAACACCTCTGGGTCAATCTGCTTCTGTTGCCTTGGAAACAGAAGGTGTAGAACACACGGAACACCTCTGGGTCAATCTGCTTCTGTTGCCTTGGAAACAGAAGGTGTAGAACACACAGAACACCTCTGGGTCAATCTGCTTCTGTTGCTCTGGAAACAGAAGGTGTAGAACACACCGAACACCTCTGGGTCAATCTGCTTCTGTTGCCCTGGAAACAGAGGTCTTGTCTTAGAAGAAAGCTTCAGTCTTCAAGGAGTCATTCGTTGTAAGAGTAGTGGTGTGAATGTAAACAAGGCATGACAAGTCTCAGTAGCCTGTAGAGAACATGCTCATCAAACGCACATTAAAACCATGCAAATGCATTCCATCATTTTACTTTCATGTATGTCATACAAGCCAATAGAAACAAGCTAATTCAAACAGCATCCATTGTAAACAGGAACACTGTGTTTTGTCAAAGCAAAGAGCACATTTATACATCTCCCATAGCTGAAGACGCCCCATGAAACAACAGCCATCCATCTCATGTATGATGTCATGGAATGAACGTTAAACCCAAGCAGAGATGAAGATGGAGAGAAAAATAAAAAGAGATGCCACATGAGTCCCGCTGACCAGTCATACGATGGGATGCTGCAGACAAACTGGACAGTCTTGCTTACCATCCAATGAGGAGTCAAAGTAAAATCCTGATTTGGAGGGACTCCTCATGGCTGAAGTCAAACCCTGAATCCAAAGTCACTCTTACAAGATGCTATTAATAAAGTAAGGATAATCAGATGATACACACCGTGTTCCTAGGCAGAGTGGTACTGTATTTCAAACTTTATTGACAGATCAATCACTCGTTTACTATCATGGGTGATCTTATTGTTATAGTACAACCATACTGTACTGCTCATGTATTTCCATGTCCTGTCAACGAGAGGCCTGACCTCTAACTCACTTACCCACAGTGAGAGCCTCAAACAGCCTATGGATGGTAAGTCTCAACTTACCCACAGTGAGAGCCTCAAACAGCCTATGGATGGTAAGTCTCAACTTACCCACAGTGAGAGCCTCAAACAGCCTATGGATGGTAAGTCTCAACTTACCCACAGTGAGAGCCTCAAACAGCCTATGGATGGTAAGTCTCAACTTACCCACAGTGAGAGCCTCAAACAGCCTATGGATGGTGGCGACGTCTTTCACAATCCCAGACTCCTGGATGCACTTCACAAAGTCCTCCTGCAGCATGTGGGTCTTAGGGAGCTGGAACTTCTTCACGTGGTCGTCAGCTTGGACCAGCACCATCTCGTTGTCTGTCTTCACCTTGAAAATGAGCCGCTTGAGCTCTGGCCGCCGGTCCACCTGGGAGCGCTCGTCCTTCTGCAGCGAGTCCACTAGCGCCTTCACCAGGTCGGCGGGGAAGATCTCGATGTCCGTCTTGTAGAGGTTCTGGAAGTCGCTGAGGGCGTCAAGACGCTTGGAACACAGCGTGTTCATGAAGCCGCGGAGGTAGAAGTACCTTGGAAATAGAGAAAGGGTTGTATGGAGAGTAGTAGGACTTTGCTTATAGACGATTTGTGAAGCATGTATGTAGTGCATATTGTGACTGACTGGACACACACTAACGCGCCCTCTCTGTCTCGCCCGCCAGGTGCCTCTCCTTGCTATCAGCAGGAGCATTGCCTTTATAAACTTGGCGGTCCGGTCACTTTATGAGGACTTTACAAATGCCCAATAAAGCCATTTTTTTTTATATAGATGTAGTGTGTTTAAAGTGTGACTTAATAAAATGAATAATCCCTATGTTGTAAACTAAGTACCTGGCCAGGAGTGTGGAGTTCTCAGGAACACAGAGGATGGCCTTCCCCAGTAGTATGATCAACTCTCCATAGTAGTTCTGGACATGGTGGTGCACCATGGGAGGAGGAAATTCTGGCAGCTTGAAGATCTTCACAGGCTTGGGCGGGATCTTGAAGGCTGTTTAGAAAAAGACAAAGAGTGACACTGCAAACAAAAAGGGTCTACTTTATATAAATATATAAAGTTCCTATGTTCTGTTGTAAAAAAGTGAGGAAGATGTGTTTCCAATGACATTATCAACCAATTAGGAGACAATTAGGAGACAATTTTACTTCCGGTTTGGGGCGAGCGGTCGCATTTGCATTCGCTCTGCATTCGCTCTGCAGGTAGTATAACTTTTATAACTTTTCATTACATTTCATTATAGTACAACGATTTAATTTGTCCAACCTTAGCAATTTCTTCTTAACTAGCTACATAGCCGTCTGTGTATCAAAGATAACTGCGTAATTATCGTATTTCGTCGTCTCGTTGTCCACTGCTATCTGCCCAGCAGCTAGCTAACGTCCACCGTCTACCGAATAGTAGTATAACTTTTCATTACATTTCATTATAGTACAACGGTCTGATTTTCATTTTCATTACAGTACAACGGTTTGATTTGTTTGATCTTAGCTAGCTACATAGCCGTCTTTTATCAAACATAATTGCGTCGTTATTGAGGTTCGCTAGCGAGCTATTTTCGTTCGAAATTAACGCAACGTAGCCATCACTGCTAGCTAGCCAGCTTGCCACCGAAGAGCATTGTAGAAACGATTACAATACAACGGAACGACTTGTTTTGTGTAGTGTTAGCTAGCTACATAGTTTTCTTTGCTAGCTTTGTATCTAAGATAATTGTGTAACTTTGAGTAATTATCGGTTAGCTAGCCAGCTAGTTTCGCCTGCCGCGCTGCTGTCCTCCTACCTAGCCAACACTGCTAGCTAACACTGCTAGCTAGCCAACTTCTACCGAATAGCAGCACTGTAGAAACTTACATTACAACGGAACGACTTGATTAGCGTAGTGTTAGCTAGTTGTCTTTGCTGTCCTTGTATCCATGATAATTGTGTAGTTTAGAGAAATTTAGAGAAACTGTCGAGGTCACCTAGCCAGCTTCACTTTCAACAACGCAGCTACTGCTAGCCAGGCTACTTCACCAGCCAGCAGTACTATATCATTTTAGTCAATAAGATTTGTAATTTTATTGATTTTTTGCTACGTAAGCTTAACTTTCTGAACATTCGAGACGTGTAGCCCACTTGTCATTCTAATCTCCTTTGCTTTAGCGTAGCCTCTTCTGTAGCCTGTCAAATATGTGTCTGTCTATCCCTGTTCTCTCCTCTCTGCACAGACCATACAAACGCCTCACACCGCGTGGCCGCGCCCACCCTAACCTGGTGGTCCCAGCCCGCACGACCCACGTGGAGTTCCAGGTCTCCGGTAGCCTCTGGAACTGCCGATCCGCGGCCAACAAGGCAGAGCTCATCTCAGCCTATGCCTCCCTCCAGTCCCTCGACTTCTTGGCACTGACGGAAACATGGCTCACCACAGATAACACTGCTACTCCTACTGCTCTCTCTTCGTCTGCCCACGTGTTCTCGCACACCCCGAGAGCTTCTGGTCAGCGGGGTGGTGGCACCGGGATCCTCATCTCTCCCAAGTGGTCATTCTCTCTTTCTCCCCTTACCCATCTGTCTATCGCCTCCTTTGAATTCCATGCTGTCACAGTTACCAGCCCTTTCAAGCTTAACATCCTTATCATTTATCGCCCTCCAGGTTCCCTTGGAGAGTTCATCAATGAGCTTGATGCCTTGATAAGCTCCTTTCCTGAGGACGGCTCACCTCTCACAGTTCTGGGTGACTTTAACCTCCCCATGTCTACCTTTGACTCATTCCTCTCTGCCTCCTTCTTTCCACTCCTCTCCTCTTTTGACCTCACCCTCTCACCTTCCCCCCCTACTCACAAGGCAGGCAATACGCTTGACCTCATCTTTACTAGATGCTGTTCTTCCACTAACCTCATTGCAACTCCCCTCCAAGTCTCCGACCACTACCTTGTATCCTTTTCCCTCTCGCTCTCGTCCAACACTTCCCACACTGCCCCTACTCGGATGGTATCGCGCCGTCCCAACCTTCGCTCTCTCTCCCCCGCTACTCTCTCCTCTTCCATCCTATCATCTCTTCCCTCTGCCCAAACCTTCTCCAACCTATCTCCTGATTCTGCCTCCTCAACCCTCCTCTCCTCCCTTTCTGCATCCTTTGACTCTCTATGTCCCCTATCCTCCAGGCCGGCTCGGTCCTCCCCTCCCGCTCCGTGGCTCGACGACTCATTGCGAGCTCACAGAACAGGGCTCCGGGCAGCCGAGCGGAAATGGAGGAAAACTCGCCTCCCTGCGGACCTGGCATCCTTTCACTCCCTCCTCTCTACATTTTCCTCTTCTGTCTCTGCTGCTAAAGCCACTTTCTACCACTCTAAATTCCAAGCATCTGCCTCTAACCCTAGGAAGCTCTTTGCCACCTTCTCCTCCCTCCTGAATCCTCCTCCCCCTCCCCCCCCCCTCCTCCCTCTCTGCAGACGACTTCGTCAACCATTTTGAAAAGAAGGTCGACGACATCCGATCCTCGTTTGCTAAGTCAAACGACACCGCTGGTTCTGCTCACACTGCCCTACCCTGTGCTTTGACCTCTTTCTCTCCCCTCTCTCCAGATGAAATCTCGCGTCTTGTGACGGCCGGCCGCCCAACAACCTGCCCGCTTGACCCTATCCCCTCCTCTCTTCTCCAGACCATTTCCGGAGACCTTCTCCCTTACCTCACCTCGCTCATCAACTCATCCCTGACCGCTGGCTACGTCCCTTCCGTCTTCAAGAGAGCGAGAGTTGCACCCCTTCTGAAAAAACCTACACTCGATCCCTCCGATGTCAACAACTACAGACCAGTATCCCTTCTTTCTTTTCTCTCCAAAACTCTTGAACGTGCCGTCCTTGGCCAGCTCTCCTGCTATCTCTCTCAGAATGACCTTCTTGATCCAAATCAGTCAGGTTTCAAGACTAGTCACTCAACTGAGACTGCTCTTCTCTGTATCACGGAGGCGCTCCGCACTGCTAAAGCTAACTCTCTTTCCTCTGCTCTCATCCTTCTAGACCTATCGGCTGCCTTCGATACTGTGAACCATCAGATCCTCCTCTCCACCCTCTCCGAGTTGGGCATCTCCGGCGCGGCCCACGCTTGGATTGCGTCCTACCTGACAGGTCGCTCCTACCAGGTGGCGTGGCGAGAATCTGTCTCCTCACCACGCGCTCTCACCACTGGTGTCCCCCAGGGCTCTGTTCTAGGCCCTCTCCTATTCTCGCTATACACCAAGTCACTTGGCTCTGTCATAACCTCACATGGTCTCTCCTATCATTGCTATGCAGACGACACACAACTAATCTTCTCCTTTCCCCCTTCTGATGACCAGGTGGCGAATCGCATCTCTGCATGTCTGGCAGACATATCAGTGTGGATGACGGATCACCACCTCAAGCTGAACCTCGGCAAGACGGAGCTGCTCTTCCTCCCGGGGAAGGACTGCCCGTTCCATGATCTCGCCATCACGGTTGACAACTCCATTGTGTCCTCCTCCCAGAGCGCTAAGAACCTTGGCGTGATCCTGGACAACACCCTGTCGTTCTCAACTAACATCAAGGCGGTGGCCCGTTCCTGTAGGTTCATGCTCTACAACATCCGCAGAGTACGACCCTGCCTCACACAGGAAGCGGCGCAGGTCCTAATCCAGGCACTTGTCATCTCCCGTCTGGATTACTGCAACTCGCTGTTGGCTGGGCTCCCTGCCTGTGCCATCAAACCCCTACAACTCATCCAGAACGCCGCAGCCCGTCTGGTGTTCAACCTTCCCAAGTTCTCTCACGTCACCCCGCTCCTCCGCTCTCTCCACTGGCTTCCAGTTGAAGCTCGCATCCGCTACAAGACCATGGTGCTTGCCTACGGAGCTGTGAGGGGAACGGCACCTCAGTACCTTCAGGCTCTGATCAGGCCCTACACCCAAACAAGGGCACTGCGTTCATCCACCTCTGGCCTGCTCGCCTCCCTACCACTGAGGAAGTACAGTTCCCGCTCAGCCCAATCAAAACTGTTCGCTGCTCTGGCACCCCAATGGTGGAACAAACTCCCTCACGACGCCAGGACAGCGGAGTCAATCACCACCTTCCGGAGACACCTGAAACCCCACCTCTTCAAGGAATACCTAGGATAGGATAAAGCAATCCTTCTGCCCCCCCCCCCCCCCCTTAAAAGATGTAGATGCACTATTGTAAAGTGGCTGTTCCACTGGATGTCATTAGGTGAATGCACCAATTTGTAAGTCGCTCTGGATAAGAGCGTCTGCTAAATGACTTAAATGTAAATGTAAATGTAAACAATTAGTAGGTAATGCCTCCTCATAATTGGTTAAAATCACATGATGCACAACGATGATGTCATTGCAAACACTTATCTCCCTCTATCTTTTTTACTACCGAACATAGAAAGACGCCATTTTAACATATGTTGAGGATGAATATGAAGTTGAACATTTGTGAAAATTCTCTTTAAGATGAATCTTCTTGTTCACAGAAGTCAAGGCCTAATGACCTACACTTTACTTTAACCATCCGTCATAAGAGCCACATTACACTGTTATAACACAAACTATTTAGTGTTAAGTCAGTTTTCATTAGCTGACAACAGACATGATCTGTTATGACATCCGTTATGACAGTGTTATGTAGAGTAGTCCTTTAGACAGTGCATAATGTTACGGAGTAATGTTCATGTAACCGTGTAATGTTACTAACATCACAGTATATGTGTTAATCGGTAGTCCTCCCACTGCTAGGGTTGCAAAATCTGGTTTTCCAGAAATCCTGGTTGGATGATGTCATACTTACTTCGTCCTAATTCCAGTAATCTTCCAACTGGGATTTCTGGAAAAGCTGGGAATTTGGGGAAAATTGCTGGAATGTTGTAACCTTCCTATAAAAAAGTTCCTATCTAGAACCTAAAAGGGTAGGAGAACCCCTTGAAAAACCATTTTTTGTTCCATGTAGAACCCTTTCAACAGAGAGTTATATATGGAAACCAAAAGTGTTCTACCTAGAACCAAAAAGGGTTACACTATGGGGACAACCGAAGAACCCTTTTGGAAGCATATTCTCTAAGAGTGTACTCACCACTGTCAGGGATAATGATCTTCTTGAGGGAGGTTTGTCTGAGGAGGTTGAGATGGCGCTCCTCTCCCAGGTTGGGGAGGCTCATCCCCAGCCTCTTGTTCAGACGCTTCTCTGGGTCGCTGCTATACTTCCTGGCCATTTCCTGCATGGTGGGCCTCCTGGGGTTGTCTGTCATCGCCTTCATTCTGACATCAGACACATATAAAACAGGACTGTATACCATACAATACCCTAATATACATACAGGACTGTATACCATACAATACCCTAAATACTATACAGGACTGTATACCATACAAGACCCTAAATACTATACAGGACTGTATACCATACAAGACCCTAAATACTATACAGGACTGTATACCATACAAGACCCTAAATACCATACAGGACTGTATATCATACAATACAGGACTGTGTACCATACAGTACATACAGGGCTGAATACCATACAATACTATACAGGACTGAATACCATACAATACCCTAAATACCATACAGGACTGTGTACCATACAAGACCCTACATACTATACAGGACTGTATACCATACAATACCCTTAAATACCATACAGGACTGTATACCATACAATACCCTAAATACCATACAGGACTGAGTACCATACAATACTATACAGGACTGAGTACCATACAATACTATACAGGACTGAGTACCATACAAGACCCTAAATACCATACAAGACCCTGAATACCATACAATACTTGAAACCTCTCACAGAATCTCCCCCAGCCATATATATATAGCATGTTTGCAGTGGGGTGCTATGTAACAGAATTCAATCATTTCCCAAATCGCTCCTCCAGTATCACTAGCCAGTCTCTTTCACTTATTTGATCTATTCCAGCACTAACTGGTCAACTAATCGCCAAGGCTAACTGGTCAACTAATCGCCAAGGCTAACTGGTCAACTAATCGCCAAGGCTAACTGGTCAACTAATCGCCAAGGCTAACTGGTCAACTAATCGCCAAGGCTAACTGGTCAACTAATCGCCAAGGCTAACTGGTCAACTAATCGCCAAGGCTAACTGGTCAACTAATCGCCAAGCCTAACTGGTCAACTAATCGCCAAGCCTAACTGGTCAACTAATCGCCAAGCCTAACTGGTCAACTTATCAGCGAAGCTCTAAAACACTATAAATGGATGGTGGTTCTCGAAGAGAGGTTTGAGAAAAACCCCTCTGCTGTACATTCAAATATTCAACAACAATACAACATCCAGACTGGATAACTGGATCAGACTTATGGAGAAACTCTTCCTTTGATGTTAACAAAGCAGGTTTGCAGCGGTGTGTTCTATACATGAATAATTGGACTGAATTCCATAACATGTCCAGGCAGGTTACCAGCGGTGCCATAAATCAGGCTTCGTTCTAACCATCACTGTACCCATCAGGGAGAAAAGTGAGTTGGAGGGTAGGGGAAGGGATAAGCAGGAAAGGGATATTGTAAGTGAGAGATTACTTCTGTGTCTCTGAGCGAGTGTTGACTTCCATGCGTGTGAAAGCATCCATCTTCCTATTGAGGCGGTCCTTCAGGAATGAATGAAAGATGTGTGTCTCCAAGACCTATACGGATACACATGTATAAAATGAGTGTAGGAATCAACCGTACTCTTTATAGTGATGGTGATCTGAGAGGCTACTTCAACATGTACCTTGTTATAAAAGGGTAGGTCAGCTAGCTCTCTGGTCTTCAGGAACTCTTCACTGTTAAACACTCTGTGTTCATAGTTCAGGTGACCACTGACATCCCTGATGAACGGCAGAGATGCAGCGGACCATTAATACACGGACTACATTAGTGCCTTTAAACACTAGGAAATAGAACATCTTCCTACACCTCACCGGGTTGACTTCCTCCTTACAGATGCAACACCAACAAAATCTCACATATGCCACTATTGGCTCTTTCCAGTGTGAGCATTGCTCAAGGGAGAGCAGTATTGACAGATTTGAATTCACTTGTTGATGTCTGTAAGCAGGAAGTCCACCAGATGTGTATGATGATATTATACTTTAAGCCCTGCACCTCAGAAAGAGAGTCTGAACAGCACGACTGACCTGAACATATTGACAATGAGCTCCAAGGTAACCTTCTGTATTTCCCAGTTCAGGTTCTGCTGCCATTGTCTCCTCAGCATGCGCATGTCATTAACGTCTGCGCCGGCCCCTTGGTGACACAGCTCTAGATCATATTGTAGCTGGAGGCCCTTCCTCCTGTAGAGCAACAGGAAGAGAAACCTGTTGTTCACTCACTGCCACAAAAACAATGTTATATAAGCATGACTGTGAGTGATAACTGATGTGATATTCTACCTCTCAATAACCTCATTCTGTGTTATTGAGACAATGGACGTGTCATTTCAGTTGTAGGGAGCTTCAGCACAGAACAGAGCACATAGTCTGCATTGTCTATGTATTCCTCCTGTTATTCTGTTGTTCTACATGTT
Organism: Salvelinus fontinalis; assembly: GCF_029448725.1. NCBI lineage: Eukaryota > Metazoa > Chordata > Actinopteri > Salmoniformes > Salmonidae > Salvelinus > Salvelinus fontinalis. The sequence goes on along the minus strand of NC_074702.1, from coordinate 35,775,779 downwards.
TCTCTCTGCATTATTGGGAAGGGCCCGCAAGTAAGCATTTCACTGTTAGTCTACAGTTCTGGTTTACGAAGCATGTGACAAATACAATTTGATTTGATTCTCAAATGGCACCCTATTCCCTATATAGTGCACTACTTTTTAACAGGGCCCATAAGTAGTACATTATTCCCTAGTAGGGCACTATATAGGGAATAGGGTGCCATTTGGGGGGGGGGGGGTGTCCTACCGCTTGGTAAAACACTCTCCTGAAACTAAGGGGACGTCTGGTAGGTCGACAGTCTCTGAGCAGGAAGAAGACACTGTTCCATCATCAATATTTATCAAGATCAGGTCGTCTGTTTCCTGTCACAGAGAATAGAAGAGAGTTCCAAAAACATTCAGAAGTCAAAGCTTTTCTTTCTCCAACTGCTATGACATTTCAAGTGTTTGGAAACGGAACATGACAGTACAACCAAGCAGTAGGTCTTAACACTGTTTATGGACAGTTGGACACTTGACGTAACAACATCATGAAAATCATACTGTTGTCCGACATCAAATAACACAAAGACATAACCATGGTTATATAAAGGATGTACCAAGGTTGCAATAAAGAAACTACTACTACTAATACAAAGCCTCCTACCGCAGCGACCTCCTCAAAGTGGTTGAGGTGGCAGCCCATGAGGAAGGCGGTGGGGGCCATGACGAAGTCCAGCATCTGGGCTGAGAGGATGGGCACGTAGGGGTGCTGCCAGTGGAAGGGGTGGATGTAGAGCATGAAACACTCTGCCACCAGGGTGAGGCGGGCCCAGTCAGCTGAGAAGAACACTACCCTCTGTTCCATCAGAATACCAGTGATGATCTGGGCAAACCAACACAGGGCCAGTGGTCAATAAAATCAGAGGATAGGAGAGCAGGGTAGAAAGAGCACAGCAAAATAAAGTAGAGCAGAAAGAGCAGAGTAGAAATACCAGAGTAGAACGAGTAGAAATAGCAGAGTAGAGCAGAGCAGAAAGAGAAGAGTAGAGTAGAAAGAGTAGAGCAGAAATAAAAGAGTAGAGCAGAGTAGAAAGAGCAGAGCAGAAAGAGTGGAGCAGAAAGAGTAAAGTAGAGTAGAAAGAGCAGAGTAGAGTAGAAAAAGTAGAACATTAAGAGCAGAGTAGAGCAGAGTAGAAAGAGCAGAGTATAACAAAAAGAGCAGAAAGATAAGAGTAGAAAGAGCAGAGTAGAGCAGAAAGATCAGAGTAGGATAGAGCAGAAAGAGCAGAGTAGAGCAGAAAGAGTAGAGCAGAAAGAGGAGAGTAGAGCAGAAAGAGTAGAGCAAAGTAGAAAGAGCAGATTATAACAGAAAGAGCAGAAAGAGAAGAGTAAAAAGAGCAGAGTAGAGCAGAAATAGCAGAGCATAACAGAAAGAGTAGAGTAGAGCAGAAAGAGAAGAGTATAGCAGAAAGAGTAGAGCAGAAAGAGTAGAGCAGAAAGAGTAGAGCAGAGCATAACAGAAAGAGCAGAGTAGATCATAAAGAGAAGACTAGAGCAGGAAGAGTAGAGTGGAGCATAAGGAGAAGAGTAGAGTAGAGCAGAAAGAGAAGAGTAGAGCATTAAGAGCAGAGTAGAGCAGAGTAGAAAGAGCAGAGTAGAGCGGAAAGAGCAGACTAGAGCAGAAAGAATAGAGCAGAGCAGAAACAGCCGAGTACAGCATTAAGAGCAGAGCAGAAATAGTAGAGTAGAGCAGAAAGAGCAGAGTAGAGCATTAAGAGAAGAGTAGAGTAGAGCAGAGTAGAAAGAGCAGAGTAGAGCGGAAAGAGCAGAGTAGAGCAGAAAGAATAGAGTAGAGCAGAAAGAGAAGAGTAGAGCAGAAAGAGCAGAGCAGAAAGAGAAGAGTAGAGCAGAGCAGAAAGAGCAGAGCAGAGTATAACAGAAAGAGCAGAGTAGAGCAGAACGAGCAGAGTAGAGCATTAAGAGCAGAGTAGAGCAGAGTAGAAAGAGCAGAGTAGAAAGAGAAGAGTAGATCAGAGTAGAGTAGAAAGAGTAGAGTAGAGCAGAAAGATCAGAGTAGAGCAGAAAGAGTAGAGTAGAGCAGAGTATAATAGAAAGTGCAGAGTAGAAAGAGTAGAGCAGAAAGAGAAGGGTAGAGCAGAGTAGAGCAGAAAGAGAAGAACAGAAAGAGCAGAGCAGAAAGAGTAGAGTAGAAAGAGTCGAGTAGAGCAGAGCAGAAAAAGCAGAGTTCTTGCCAAGCAGGGCAGAAGTCAAAACAGCACTCCGAACACTTCAGTTGAATGGCTCATCGTAGAAAATGCTGTTACCCGTCTGAACATAACTCTCTACTCACCTGTAAAATCTGTTTGGACCTAAAGCACAGGAAGGGCAAATGGAGGTCCAGGTCTACAGTGGGGTGTTCCTTATCCTCTCTGGAAGGCAGTACGATCATCAGGGGTCTCAGGTTGAACACCTGGGCACAGTCAGGGGTGAGCACATCATCAATATCAGTACACAAGAAGGAAGAAGGAGGAGGTGGTGGTGGTAGTAGTAGTTTGTATTTTTGTTTTGTCATTTTTATTCTGACTGTAGGATGGAGAGAGGGGAGAAATGAAGGACCAAGGAAGAATCAAACCCCAACAATGCATAGTCCATGTAGAGTGAGTGGTGTTCAAATACAACCGACCACTGGCACTTCAGGTAGCCTAGCAGTGTGGATAGATGGACTGGATAACAGAAAGCAGCTCACCACATGTAGTTGTCCAGGGGGTGGAATGGGCACTAGAGATAGTTTGGCTGCAAATTCCTTCACCCTCTCTTCAGACAACCTGCATGTTCTAAGCTGCACCAGCAAACTACAGAAGTGTACAGAAGAGAATGATTTAAGAAATGACAACACACAGATACGGGCTGTATTGAAGACGTATTGACCCTTACCAAGACAGACAGTCCTTCAGAGCATTGTAATAAGGATGCTTGGATATGACACAGATGGCATAAGCAGTGTAGAGCTTAGTGGTCCTGGTGGACGACCAGTGTCCATTCTGATAGAACACTGACCCTTCCTACGAGGACAGAAGTGACAAATCAACTGTGTGAGCATTGAGTCTTTCGCAGGAAGGAGCGTCATAGAGAAAGCGTTTAACACCGTTTTGTTTCGGACAGCTTTATAATGATCACATGTTTATGCAGGATAATAAAAAGGAAAGACTCCCACCTGAAATGGTCTACAACACTGAACCACCACTCCGTGGGTTTGGTTACCGAACACATCCGTGAAGACTAGAAAGTGAAAACGCTCTTCTTTTGGTTCATTTGTTACTTGAAGCCCCCCTGATTTCAGAAAAGTAAGGATTATTTGTATCTCTTGATTGTTAGACAGTGCATTGGGCGATGTCTTCGAGCGAATGTTTTAATGACATTGTAAATAGGGATGTCTGTCATCCTTCATTTTGGTATGGTGTTTACCTCCGGTCATCTTTATAATCCCAACAATGACACATTTAACTGGCTATCAGCCTCACAATATATATACCTCTACCTGGGAAGCAGAGTTGGGGCAGAGCCATGAGGTCGATGTCCTTGGGGACGCTGACGTCCTCTGTGACTGTGGCCCCCTCACTGCTCCCGGCCCCTCCAGGGCCACTAGGAGCCACCACTGGCCTCTCCTTCTTCTTGATGAATGACCGTCTGCACTGGACTCGACTGAAGGTTCTGGGGACACCAGACTCAACTGCATTCTCTTTGGTCACAAACGGAGGCACGTGGACTTGCAAGACCTCTGGGTCTAAAAAAAGGATGTCTGTTGTCCTGTTGCCCTGCTGTAGAGACTAAAGAGAACAATCCATGTTAACCTCCATTTTACATTTCTAATCAACGAACTAGCTCATCTCTCTAATAAGCTTTGTATTCAAAATTAAATTTGCTGATTGGCATTACCTGGTAGACATCCTTGAGTTTATCCCCAGAGGCTCCGACGACAACACATGCTTCCAGTAACCCTGAGGGAAGATGGTCTGCCATCAGAACCTGTCTTTCCTCCTCTGTATATCAGGCTCACAATGGTGGAATCACATCCAAGCATGGGATTTGTGCTTTGGAGGAGCGAGAGAGAGAGAGGGTGAGAGAGACAGAGAAAGAGAGGGCAAGAAACAGAAAGAGATTGTTCTTCAGAAACATGAGTCACACTCCTTAGCTTGTTCATTTGGGCAAGTTGTTATAGCCTTGATCACAGCAACTGGCTAACAAGATAAGGAGCACATGACATCCTGCTTATTATATTATATCACCTTTTAATAGATATTTACAACAACAAGCCAAGAGGCTCAGGCTTGAAACACAGCTCACCTGATCACTACTAGGCCAATAAACCAAATTAACACTCCATTTGGTAAATGCAACCACAACTCTATCCTCCTGATTCCTGCTTACAAGCAAAATGAAAGCAGGAAGCAGCAGTGACTCAGTCAATAAAAAGTGGTCAGATGAAGCAGATGCTAAACTACAGGACTGTTTTGCTCTCACAGACTGGAACATGTTCTGGGATTCTTCCGATGACATTGAGGAATACACCACATCAGTCACTGGCTTTATCAATAAGTGCATTGAGGACGTCGTCCCCACAGTGACTGTACGTACATACCCCAACCAGAAGCCATGGATTACAGGCAACATTCGCACTGAGCTAAAGGGTAGAGCTGACGCTTTCAAGGTGCGGGACTCTAACCCGGAAGCTTACAAGAAAACCCGCTATGCCCTGCGACGAACCATCAAACAGGCAAAGCATCAATACAGGGCTAAGATTGAATCATACTACACCGGCTCCGACGCTCGTCGGATGTGGCAGGGCTTGCAAACTATTACAGACAACAAAGAGAAGCACAGCCGCGAGCTGCCCGGTGACACGAGCCTACCAGACGAGCTAAATCACTTCTATGCTCGCTTCGAGGCAAGCAACACCGAGGCATGCATGAGAGCATCAGCTGTTCCGGACGACTGTGTGATCACGCTCTCCATAGCCGACGTGAGTAAGCCCTTTAAACAGGTCAACATACACAAGGCTGCTGGGCCAGACGGATTACCAGGACGTGTGCTCCGGGCATGTGCTGACCAACTGGCAGGTGTCTTCACTGACATTTTCAACATGTCCCTGATTGAGTCTGTAATATCAACATGCTTTAAGCAGACCACCATAGTCCCTGTGCCCAAGGTCACAAAGGCAACCTGCCTAAATGACTACAGACCCGTAGCACTCACGTCCGTAGCCATGAAGTGCTTTGAAAGGCTGGTAATGGCTCACATCAACACCATTATCCCAGAAACCCTAGACTCAACCCAATTTTCATACCGCCCAAACAGATCCACAGATGATGCAATCTCTATTGCACTCAACACTGCCCTTTCCCACCTGGACAAAAGGAACACCTATGTGAGAATGCTGTTCATTGACTACAGTTCAGCGTTCAACACCATAGTGCCCTTCAAAGCGCATCACCAAGCTAAGGAACCTGGTACTAAACACCTCCCTCTGCAACTGGATCCTGGACTACTTGACAGGCCGTCCCCAGGTGGTCAGGGTAGGTAGCAACACATCTGCCACGCTGATCCTCAACACTGGAGCTCCCCAGGGGTGCGTGCTCAGTCCCCTCCTGTACTCCCTGTTCACCCACGACTGCATGGCCAGAAACAATTCCAACATCATCATTAAGTTTGCTGACGATACAACACCTGATCACCAAACAACGACGAGACAGCCTATAGGGAGGAAGTCAGAGACCTGGCTGGGTGGTGGCAGAATAACAACCTATCCCTCAAAGTAACCAAGACTAAGGAGATGATTGTAGACTACAGGAAAAGGAGCACCCAGCATGTCCCCATTCGCATCGACGGGGCTGTAGTGGATCAGCTTGAGAGCTTCAAAGTCCTTGGTGTCCACATCAACAACAAACTAGATTGGTCCAAACACACCAAGACAGTCGTGAAGAGGGCACGACAAAGCCTATTCCCCCTCAGGAAATGAAAAAGATTTGGCATGGGTCCTGAGATCCTCAAAAGGTTCGACAGCTGCAACATCGAGAGCATCCTGACCGGTTGCATCACTGCCTGGTACGGCAATTGCTCGGCCTACGACCGCAAGGCACTTCAGAGGGTAGTGCGTACGGCCCAGTACATCACTGGGGCAAAGCTGCCTGCCATCCAGGACCTCTACACCAGGCGGTGTCAGAGGAAGGCCGTAAAAATTGTCAAAGACCCCAGCCACCCCAGTCATCTTCTATCTTCTACCGCATGGCAAGCGGTACCGGAGTGCCAAGTCTTGGACAAAAAGGCTTCTCAACAGTTTTTACCCACAAGCCATAAGACTCCTGAACAGGTAAGACTCATGAACAGACTATTTGCATTATGTGCCCCCCCAAACCCTATTTTACACTGCTGCTACTATGTTTATCTTATATGCATAGTCAATTTAACTATACATTCATGTACATACTACCTAAATTGGCCCGACCAACCAGTGCTCCCACACATTGGCTAACCGGGCTATCTGCATTGTGTTTTACCACCCGCCAACCCCTCTTTTTACGCTTCTGCTACTCTCTGTTCATCATATATGCATAGTCACTTTAACGATACCTAGATGTACATACTACCTCAATAAGCCTGACTAACTGGTGTCTGTATATAGCCTTGCTACTCTTTTTCCAAATGTCTTTTTACTGTTGTTTTATTTCTTTACTTACTTACCTACACACACACACCTTTTTTTTCAAAAAGGAACTATGGCATCACCTCACCAAACAACAAAGCAGAGTTGGAGGAAATACAGCTGTAGTCATGTAAAGTACAAGCTCGTCTCCTCTGTAAAGGCAGCCACCTCAGGAGATACAAGTTAAACCAACTTTAATTGAATTTCCCTGCTTGAGGGGAACTTCTGGGCACATTGGATTCATGTGTGCTGAAGATAGAGATACCATTCAATAGGTCACTGAAAACACTCTATTGAGGAGTGGCACAGTTCACTTTATGATGGGTGGGTGGCCTAGTGCTACTGTATTGAAAATAAATTACTTTTTAGATTAAAAAAAAAGTAATAAAAAAAAACTTAGTAACTGCACACATATCCCTTTGGCATCTACAACAGAGGTGTGATTTTCTAATGGTCCTGTCTGAAAAGCGACCTGTCACCAGTTCCCGCATAGCTGTGCATATGAGAGCAACAAGCGTTCATATTATACACATGCATCACGTCATTATAGCTGCAGAACTGAAACCATGAAATGCTTTATGTGATTTCAGCAGCTTGTGTCACAAGTCCTTTGCAGCTGTAGTCTTAACTAGACAATTAGAAGCAGTACTCAAATGAATGCGTTACAGTGAAATAGGCTCAAATCTGACACTCCTTTTGTCTGCTTAATCCCCTTATATCCCCATATTCCCAGCCTGTTCAGTACTGTTTGACTGACATACAATGCATTAAGTTTCCATTGATGAATTGGTGTCTCTGGAAAACTTGGCAACATTGATTACCTCCGCACTCTTTCCATACAAGCCAGACTGAAAGAGCCAAGATACCTTTATAGGCCAAGAGCATGTGATGATCAAATTCCATGTTGTGTGTCAATCAATAGCTACCGTGCATACATCACTGTCAAAGCATATTCATGTTGTCGTAAAATATAGAAGGTAGCTCAGCTACATATAAAAATATAAATTGTCAAAACAGAAAGTTAGTCTTTAACTGATTTACTTCAAATGCAAAGTAATGATCTTCACCAACCTGTTGGTCCTTCGGTAATCCACGATCACGGGCCAAAGTCACTGAAATTCGTTTGAATGAATTTGTAGCCACCGAAAGAGACAATCAAAACACCTTTGTAAACAATGCAGTTGAATTGACCTTCCCAGAAAATGCTGTTATCAGTCTGACAGCGATTAACAGCGTGATGCTTCCTGCTTTCAGAAAGGATACAAAATCATGCGCACTGGAAAAATGCAGATGCTCCTACTTTTGTAAAGAATTCAAAACCTTGTGCATTCTAATTTGCTGTCGTAGAAGTTAAGAAGCTGCATTGCCTACTTAACAAAAGTGCGATATTAAATTGTCAGAAGACTCATTCGGTTTCTCTATCGACTCTGTTATAGTGCCATCTAGTGAGCAATTTGCAACATTGTAACAATGCAACAACACTCAATTTAAATGTAGTGTTTTAACAAAGTCGCAATAAAGGTATAAAGATTCCGCTTCTTCAAAGGCAACCACTGCTGGTTATTTTAATTACAGTTGCACACATTTGGGAGGGTTAGCATTTTGATATGTAAAGGTGCATTCATTACCTATCCTCCATTTTTACACAAATACCCTGTTAATTAACAGTGTTAGGGTCAGCAGGTTAGTTATCAGGGTCAGCAGGTTAGTTATCAGGGTCAGAAGGTTAGTTATCAGGGTCAGCCGGTTAGTTATCAGGGTCAGAAGGTTAGTTATCAGGGTCAGCAGGTTAGTTATCAGGGTCAGCAGGTTAGTTATCAGGGTCAGCAGGTTAGTTGTTATCAGGGTTAGCCAGTTAGTTAACAGGGTCAGCAGGTTAGTTATCAGGGTCAGAAGGTTAGTTATCAGGGTCAGCAGGTTAGTTATCAGGGTCAGAAGGTTAGTTATCAGGGTCAGCAGGTTAGTTAACAGGCTCAGCAGGTTAGTTATCAGGGTTAGCAGGTTAGTTAACAGGGTCAGCAGGTTAGTTGTTATCAGGGTCAGCAGGTTAGTTATCAGGGTCAGCAGGTTAGTTGTTATCAGGGTCAGCAGGTTAGTTGTTAACAGGGTCAGCAGGTTAGTTGTTATCAGGGTCAGCAGGTTAGTTGTTAACAGGGTCAGCAGGTTAGTTATCAGGGTCAGCAGGTTAGTTGTTAACAGGGTTAGCAGGTTAGTTAACAGGGTCAGCAGGTTAGTTGTTATCAGGGTCAGCAGGTTAGTTGTTAAGAGGGTCAGCAGGTTAGTTGTTAACAGGGTCAGCAGGTTAGTTGTTAACAGGGTTAGCAGGTTAGTTGTTAACATGGTTAGCAGGTTAGTTGTTAACAGGGTTAGCAGGTTAGTTGTTATCAGGGTCAGCAGGTTAGTTGTTATCAGGGTCAGCAGGTTAGTTGTTATCAGGGTCAGCAGGTTAGTTGTTAACAGGGTCAGCAGGTTAGTTATCAGGGTCAGCAGGTTAGTTGTTAACAGGGTTAGCAGGTTAGTTAACAGGGTCAGCAGGTTAGTTGTTATCAGGGTCAGCAGGTTAGTTGTTAACAGGGTTAGCAGGTTAGTTGTTAACATGGTTAGCAGGTTAGTTGTTAACAGGGTTAGCAGGTTAGTTGCTAACAGGGTCAGCAGCTTTGTTGTTAACAGGGTCAGCAGGTTAGTTAACAGGGTCAGCAGGTTAGTTGTTATCAGGGTCAGCAGGTTAGTTGTTGTCAGGGTCAGCAAGTTAGTTGTTATCAGGGTCAGCAGGTTAGTTGTTATCAGGGTCAGCAGGTTAGTTGTTATCAGGGTCAGCAGGTTAGTTGGTAACAGGGTTAGCAGGTTAGTTGTTATCAGGGTCAGCAGGTTAGTTGTTAACAGGGTCAGCAGGTTAGTTGTTATCAGGGTCAGCAGGTTAGTTGTTAACAGGGTCAGCAGGTTAGTTATCAGGGTCAGCAGGTTAGTTGTTAACAGGGTCAGCAGGTTAGTTAACAGGGTCAGCAGGTTAGTTGTTATCAGGGTCAGCAGGTTACTTGGTAACAGGGTCAGCAGGTTAGTTGGTAACAGGGTTAGCAGGTTAGTTGTTAACAGGATCAGGAGGTTAGTTGTTATCAGGGTCAGCAGGTTAGTTGTTAACAGGGTCAGCAGGTTAGTTAACAGGGTCAGCAGGTTAGTTGTTATCAGGGTCAGCAGGTTAGTTGTTATCAGGGTCAGCAGGTTAGTTGTTAACAGGGTTAGCAGGTTAGTTAACAGGGTCAGCAGGTTAGTTGTTATCAGGGTCAGCAGGTTAGTTGTTAACAGGATCAGCAGGTTAGTTATCAGGGTCAGCAGCAGGGTCAGCAGCAGAAGGGAATATAACATTTCCACTTTGACAAAATCATTGCTCGACTTTGAATCCAAAATGTTGAGATAATTTATATTATAAAGATTGATACTTGAGTGTGACCAATTTAATTTCTAATTTGCACACATTCCCAAACTAAAACTATTCACAACCAGTTAGACATTTATATTTTCCCCATTACAACCAAACCTCAAATTACAGCAGTTGACAAGAAAACTTTACCAAAAAGTTCATTTTCCCACTTTCTAGCGCCAGATGTTTCTGCTGGCTGTGATGATGAATCCTCTTCATTTGAGAACACCTCCAAAACGCTTTGCAACAGGACACTTTTTTATTGGATAAATTCAGGTAGGTCCGTCCCCGTTTCAGCCCCTTTACTTCCATTTGGTTCCTAGTGAATACAACCCTGGCTATCTACCACCTCACGTAGGTGGAACAACTCCTAAACCCAACACTCTGGGCTTGGGAACACCTTCTAGGCCCACACAGCTCATTAGATGTACATGCCCCGTAGGACTCTAGTCAAAAGTAGCACACTACATAGAGAATAGGGTGCCGTTTGGGACTTAATCTCTATATAGATTTCTCAACCGATTTGCATGAATGTTCTGCCAGATAAATAATGACACACACACTGTCCTCTCTTAAAGTTCTTAAAGTTTATTGTGCAGCTTTGCAGTTGTTAAATGTAAAAACATACAGAGCAATATCCTTTCTTATACGTTACCCTGTGGAACAGATGGTTCAGAACAGAGGGCTACTCACTGTAGCACAGTACAGTGTAGGGTTTCTTCAATGCTGGATGGGCCCAAAGGCATCTTATGATCATAGACCATTTTTAATGACTAGTTGTAGTATGAAATGTAGTATTCTTCCATGCAGCATACTATAATCGAGGTTTACAACATTTTCCCTTTTCAAAATATTGATATGTGTTAGAATGTAAGCATCATCACTTCAGGATTTGATTATCTTAAGGCTGATAACGTTTCTCCAACTCTGTCATGTAAACAGTAGGCTATAGGCCACTCAACCTAGTAAATGGCAAATAAGACCTACAAAAAGGAATGTCCTGAATGGTTCTTTGGACTTTTGGTGTAACCTGGACATCATATTGTCTGTGCTGTATAATAGCCCTGAGTGTTTTCATGATATACATGTCAATAGACAGAAGAAAGAGAGTTAGTGAAGGGTGTTTATAACAGGGAATGTAACTGACTGACCCTGAACTGGATCCTCTGTGGCATACTGAGGTCACAGTAAGAGACCGACTCCTATATTGTTCTGAACTGGATCCTCTGTGGCTGCAGCATCTTTAGTGAGGTCACAGTAAGAGAGACTCCTATATTGTTTTGAACTGGATCCTCTGTGGCTGCAGCATCTTTAATGAGGTCATAGTAACAGAGACTCCTATACTGTTCTGAATTGGATCCTCTGTGGCTGCAGCATCTTTAGTGAGGTCACAGTAAGAGAGACTCCTATACTGTTCTGAACTGGATCCTCTGTGGCTGCAGCATCTTTAATGAGGTCATAGTAACAGAGACTCCTATACTGCTCTGAACTGGATCCTCTGTGGCTGCAGCATCTTTAATGAGGTCATAGTAAGAGAGACTCCTATATTGTTTTGAACTGGATCCTCTGTGGCTGCAGCATCTTTAGTGCGGTCATAGTAAGAGAGACTCCTATACTGTTTTGAACTGGAACCTCTGTGGCTGCAGCATCTTTAGTGAGGTCACAGTAAGAGACCGACTCCTATATTGTTCTGAACTGGATCCTCTGTGGCTGCAGCATCTTTAGTGAGGTCACAGTAACAGAGACTCCTATATTGTTTTGAACTGGATCCTCTGTGGCTGCAGCATCTTTAGTGAGGTCATAGTAAGAGAGACTCCTATACTGTTTTGAACTGGAACCTCTGTGGCTGCAGCATCTTTAGTGAGGTCATAGTAAGAGAGACTCCTATATTGTTTTGAACTGGATCCTCTGTGGCTGCAGCATCTTTAGTGCGGTCATAGTAAGAGAGACTCCTATACTGTTTTGAACTGGAACCTCTGTGGCTGCAGCATCTTTAGTGAGGTCACAGTAACAGAGACTCCTATATTGTTTTGAACTGGATCCTCTGTGGCTGCAGCATCTTTAGTGAGGTCATAGTAAGAGAGACTCCTATATTGTTTTGAACTGGAACCTCTGTGGCTGCAGCATCTTTAGTGAGGTCATAGTAAGAGAGACTCCTGAACTGGATCCTCTGTGGCTGCAGCATCTTTAGTGAGGTCATAGTAACAGAGACTCCTATACTGTTCTGAATTGGATCCTCTGTGGCTGCAGCATCTTTAGTGAGGTCACAGTAACATAGGGACTCCTATACTGTTCTGAACTGGATCCTCTGTGGCTGCAGCATCTTTAATGAGGTCATAGTAACAGAGACTCCTATACTGTTCTGAACTGGATCCTCTGTGGCTGCAGCATCTTTAGTGAGGTCATAGTAAGAGAGACTCCTATACTGTTCTGAACTGGATCCTCTGTGGCTGCAGCATCTTTAATGAGGTCATAGTAAGAGAGACTCCTATACTGTTCTGAACTGGATCTTCTGTGGCTGCAGCATCTTTAGTGAGGTCACAGTAACATAGGGACTCCTATAGCATTCCGTCTGTGGGGAAACTAAGTTTGCTCTAAAAAAGTTGATCGGTCACTCAAACCATTTTGTACAATCACAAAATAATATCAATAAAACATGTTCTCAATTTAGAAATGGATTGAAAATATTCACGTGCAGTCTAAACAACCATCTACAGAAAAAGTCCAAATCACGTTTAAGAAAGAGAGTCCCGCATTAGATCCCATGAGTAAAGAAGAGAGTCCAGCATTAGATCCCATGAGTAAATAAGAGAGCCCAGCATTAGATCCCATGAGTAAAAAAAGAGAGCCCAGCATTAGATCCCATGAGTAAAAAAAGAGAGCCCAGCATTAGATACCATGAGTAAAAAAAGAGAGCCCAGCATTAGATCCCATGAGTAAAAAAAAGAGTCCCGTATTAGATCCCATGAGTAAAGAAGAGAGTCCAGCATTAGATCCCATGAGTAAATAAGAGAGCCCAGCATTAGATCCCATGAGTAAAAAAAGAGAGTCCAGCATTAGATCCCATGAGTAAAAAAAGAGAGTCCAGCATTAGATCCCATGAGTAAAGAAGAGAGTCCAGCATTAGATCCCATGAGTAAAGAAGAGAGTCCAGCATTAGATCCTGTGTATGAGGTGGATACGGAGTCTGATATTGCTTCCTGCAGGCCTTTCAAACTGTGAATGAGTCCCAAATGGCACCCTATTCCCTATTTAGTGCACTTCATTTGACCAGAGCCTTATGGACCCAGGTAAAACGTGCACTATAAAAGGGAGTAGGGTGCTATTTGGGACGCATGTCAGTGAGACCACAAACATTAGAACCCCACGAGGAAAAGAAAAACAGCCATATGTCAAGAAATGCACAACGTGTATATTGGAACAGTCCATCCCACTGGAACTCATGTGACTAGTGAGTGTTAAGGTTTGGTCACTGTCTTTCTCCACTAGATATCTGTGCAGATTAAAGGAGACAAAGAGAGGAAGCCACTTTATGACTATTGAGATGCAGTATTTTGTCCTTGCCCCTCTTCTTCTTTGTTAAATAGTGGACTCATAGTTTGTCGTGCTGCTGCTGCCCTTAGGTGACGTTTTGAGAAGGACTACTGGCTCCTGCATACTGCTACCACTAGGGCCTGCTTCTGGGGCCACCAGGGCCGGAGCCCCATCCTCTCCATACCCCTCCTGGTCCTGCGTAGTGGTGGGAGTGGAGGAGTCTGGGTAGATGACCAGGAAGGTGGCGGTGAGGAAGCCCAGGAAGGAGCCTCCAGAGGCCATCATTGGGATGACCCGCACGCTGCCCACCACGTCCACCACCGTGCTCAGCGCAGACGCCACCAGGATCTGGGCAATATACACCTGGCACGACAGTATGGCACAGTCAATGCCGAAGCCTCGTCGCGACTTCCCCGGACTGTGGTGGATGTACTGCGGTAAAGACAGTGGGATTTCTTTTTACTAATCTCTCACATCAGTCCAAAGATTGGAACTAGGTAATAGCCTAACTCAATTATCATCACATTGGCCTAGAATGAGCAACATCATATCCATATAAAGTCATTTTTATTAACAATATGACCAGTTTGAAAGTGTACATCCAGCTAATTTTACAACTGTGGGAAACATGGGAGTCAACATGTGCCAGCATCCCCGTGGAACACTTGACCCCTTGCAAAGTCCATAGCCCCACATATTGAGGTTGTTCTGAGGGCAAAGGGTGGGGGGGGGGGGCTGCAACTCAATATTAGGAAGGTGTTCCTAATGTTTTGTGCACTCAGTGTATAGTGTGTGTGGGGGGGTGCAACTCAATATTAGGAAGTTGTTCCTAATGTTTTGTGCACTCAGTGTATAGTGATCTATGGCATTCCACAGTGATCCTCACCTGCTTGTTCTCGTGGTACTGGCCCAGCAGAGCGTAGGGGCAGTAGGAGATACTCATGGAGATGATGCCCATGGTGCTGATCATCACCATGGCAACGTAGACGTTAGGGTAGATGGCCATGACGGCGGTTCCCAGAGAGAAGCTCAGAGTACCCAGGATGTAGATGACCTTAATGCTCAGGTCGTAGTTGTCCAGGTACTTCTGGAGCACAGCTGTCAACAAATACAACATACGCAACATTATTGAGTTGGCACAAATGAGTTGCATTAACTAGCATGTACTTAGTACTCACTATACTGGTTGTGAGTCAAGTCCTCACTCTTTGATATACACGTTGCTGTCCACACTGTGTACACGTTGCTGTCCACACTGTGTACACGTTGCTGTCCACACTGTGTACACGTTGCTGTCCACACTGTGTACACGTTGCTGTCCACACTGTCCACACGTTGCTGTCCACACTGTGTACACGTTGCTGTCCACACGTTGCTGTCCACACGTTGCTGTCCACACTGTGTACACGTTGCTGTCCACACTGTGTACACGTTGCTGTCCACACTGTGTACACGTTGCTGTCCACACTGTGTACACGTTGCTGTCCACACACGTTGCTGTCCACACGTTGCTGTCCACACTGTGTACACACGTTGCTGTCCACACTGTGTACACACGTTGCTGTCCACACGTTGCTGTCCACACTGTGTACACGTTGCTTGTCCACACGTTGCTGTCCACACGTTGCTGTCCACACTGTGTACACGTTGCTTGTCCACACGTTGCTGTCCACACGTTGCTGTCCACACTGTGTACACGTTGCTTGTCCACACGTTGCTGTCCACACGTTGCTGTCCACACGTTGCTGTCCACACGTTGCTGTCCACACTGTGTACACGTTGCTGTCCACACACGTTGCTGTCCACACGTTGCTGTCCACACTGTGTACACACGTTGCTGTCCACACTGTGTACACACGTTGCTGTCCACACGTTGCTGTCCACACTGTGTACACGTTGCTTGTCCACACGTTGCTGTCCACACGTTGCTGTCCACACTGTGTACACGTTGCTTGTCCACACGTTGCTGTCCACACGTTGCTGTCCACACGTTGCTGTCCACACGTTGCTGTCCACACGTTGCTGTCCACACGTTGCTGTCCACACGTTGCTGTCCACACTGTGTACACACGTTGCTGTCCACACTGTGTACACACGTTGCTGTCCACACTGTGTACACACGTTGCTGTCCACACTGTGTACACACGTTGCTGTCCACACTGTGTACACACGTTGCTGTCCACACTGTGTACACACGTTGCTGTCCACACTGTGTACACACGTTGCTGTCCACACTGTGTACACACGTTGCTGTCCACACTGTGTACACACGTTGCTGTCCACACTGTGTACACACGTTGCTGTCCACACTGTGTACACACGTTGCTGTCCACACTGTGTACACACGTTGCTGTCCACACTGTGTACACGTTGCTGTCCACACTGTCCACACGTTGCTGTCCACACGTTGCTGTCCACACTGTGTACACGTTGCTGCCCACACTGTGTACACGTTGCTGTCCACACTGTGTACACGTTGCTGTCCACACTGTGTACACGTTGCTGTCCACACTGTGTACACGTTGCTGTCCACGTTGCTGTCCACACGTTGCTGTCCACGTTGCTGTCCACACGTTGCTGTCCACACGTTGCTGTCCACACGTTGCTGTCCACACGTTGCTGTCCACACTGTGTACACGTTGCTGTCCACACTGTGTACACACGTTGCTGTCCACACTGTCCACACTGTCCACACGTTGCTGTCCACACTGTCCACACGTTGCTGTCCACACGTTGCTGTCCACACTGTGTACACACGTTGCTGTCCACACTGTGTACACACGTTGCTGTCCACACTGTGTACACACGTTGCTGTCCACACTGTGTACACACGTTGCTGTCCACACTGTGTACACACGTTGCTGTCCACACACGTTGCTGTCCACACACGTTGCTGTCCACACACGTTGCTGTCCACACACGTTGCTGTCCACACACGTTGCTGTCCACACGTTGCTGTCCACACGTTGCTGTCCACACGTTGCTGTCCACACGTTGCTGTCCACACGTTGCTGTCCACACGTTGCTGTCCACACGTTGCTGTCTACACGTTGCTGTCCACACTGTGTACACGTTGCTGTCCACACTGTGTACACGTTGCTGTCCACACTGTGTACACGTTGCTGTCCACACTGTGTACACGTTGCTGTCCACACTGTGTACACGTTGCTGTCCACACTGTGTACACGTTGCTGTCCACACTGTGTACACGTTGCTGTCCACACTGTGTACACGTTGCTGTCCACACTGTGTACACGTTGCTGTCCACACTGTGTACACGTTGCTGTCCACACTGTGTACACGTTGCTGTCCACACTGTGTACACGTTGCTGTCCACACTGTGTACACGTTGCTGTCCACACTGTGTACACGTTGCTGTCCACACTGTGTACACGTTGCTGTCCACACTGTGTACACGTTGCTGTCCACACTGTGTACACGTTGCTGTCCACACTGTGTACACGTTGCTGTCCACACTGTGTACACGTTGCTGTCCACACTGTGTACACGTTGCTGTCCACACTGTGTACACGTTGCTGTCCACACTGTGTACACGTTGCTGTCCACACTGTGTACACGTTGCTGTCCACACTGTGTACACGTTGCTGTCCACACTGTGTACACGTTGCTGTCCACACTGTGTACACGTTGCTGTCCACACTGTGTACACGTTGCTGTCCACACTGTGTACACGTTGCTGTCCACACTGTGTACACGTTGCTGTCCACACTGTGTACACGTTGCTGTCCACACTGTGTACACGTTGCTGTCCACACTGTGTACACGTTGCTGTCCACACTGTGTACACGTTGCTGTCCACACTGTGTACACGTTGCTGTCCACACTGTGTACACGTTGCTGTCCACACTGTGTACACGTTGCTGTCCACACTGTGTACACGTTGCTGTCCACACTGTGTACACGTTGCTGTCCACACTGTGTACACGTTGCTGTCCACACTGTGTACACGTTGCTGTCCACACTGTGTACACGTTGCTGTCCACACTGTGTACACGTTGCTGTCCACACTGTGTACACGTTGCTGTCCACACTGTGTACACGTTGCTGTCCACACTGTGTACACGTTGCTGTCCACACTGTGTACACGTTGCTGTCCACACTGTGTACACGTTGCTGTCCACACTGTGTACACGTTGCTGTCCACACTGTGTACACGTTGCTGTCCACACTGTGTACACGTTGCTGTCCACACTGTGTACACGTTGCTGTCCACACTGTGTACACGTTGCTGTCCACACTGTGTACACGTTGCTGTCCACACTGTGTACACGTTGCTGTCCACACTGTGTACACGTTGCTGTCCACACTGTGTACACGTTGCTGTCCACACTGTGTACACGTTGCTGTCCACACTGTGTACACGTTGCTGTCCACACTGTGTACACGTTGCTGTCCACACTGTGTACACGTTGCTGTCCACACTGTGTACACGTTGCTGTCCACACTGTGTACACGTTGCTGTCCACACTGTGTACACGTTGCTGTCCACACTGTGTACACGTTGCTGTCCACACTGTGTACACGTTGCTGTCCACACTGTGTACACGTTGCTGTCCACACTGTGTACACGTTGCTGTCCACACTGTGTACACGTTGCTGTCCACACTGTGTACACGTTGCTGTCCACACTGTGTACACGTTGCTGTCCACACTGTGTACACGTTGCTGTCCACACTGTGTACACGTTGCTGTCCACACTGTGTACACGTTGCTGTCCACACTGTGTACACGTTGCTGTCCACACGTTGCTGTCCACACTGTGTACACGTTGCTGTCCACACGTTGCTGTCCACACTGTGTACACGTTGCTGTCCACACGTTGCTGTACACGTTGCTGTCCACACGTTGCTGTCCACACTGTGTACACGTTGCTGTCCACACTGTACACGTTGCTGTCCACACTGTACACGTTGCTGTCCACACTGTACACGTTGCTGTCCACACTGTACACGTTGCTGTCCACACTGTACACGTTGCTGTCCACGTTGCTGTCCACACTGTCCACGTTGCTGTCCACACTGTATTTCTCTAAGGAGTAGGACCTACCTGAGCAGACTGCAGCGGTAGCAGCATAGACAACCAGTCCCCAGCAGCCCATCTGGACTCCTTTATGGTAGTGCTGCAGTTCAGTGGAGTTAGCAGGAGCCTAGATAGAGAAGACAGAAGTACAGAAAGTCCAGAAACTCCTAAAGCAATTTGCACCACAGAATTGTGCATATTATCAGATTTAACATTTTGTCCCATTAAAAACATTACATTGGCATTTAAAATAACTTGAGCCCTTATCAGTAGACCTAGTGATTCTCAGAGGGTTCCTCGTCCTGCAGAGGAGAAACAGAGACCTAGTGATTCTCAGAGGGTTCCCTGTCCTGCAGAGGAGAAACAGAGACCTAGTGATTCTCAGAGGGTTCCCCGTCCTGCAGAGAGGGGACAGAGACCTAGTGATTCTCAGAGGGTTCCCCGTCCTACAGAGGAGAAACAGAGACCTAGTGATTCTCAGAGGGTTCCCTGTCCTGCAGAGGAGAAACAGAGACCTAGTGATTCTCAGAGGGTTCCCTGTCCTGCAGAGAGGGGACAAAGACCTAGTGATTCTCAGAGGGTTCCCTGTCCTGCAGAGGGGGGACAAAGACCTAGTGATTCTCAGAGGGTTCCCTGTCCTGCAGAGGGGGGACAGAGACCTAGTGATTCTCAGAGGGTTCCCTGTCCTGCAGAGGGGGGACAAAGACCTAGTGATTCTCAGAGGGTTCCCTGTCCTGCAGAGGGGGGACAAAGACCTAGTGATTCTCAGAGGGTTCCCTGTCCTGCAGAGAGGGGACAAAGACCTAGTGATTCTCAGAGGGTTCCCTGTCCTGCAGAGGGGGGACAAAGACCTAGTGATTCTCAGAGGGTTCCCTGTCCTGCAGAGAGGGGACAAAGACCTAGTGATTCTCAGAGGGTTCCCCGTCCTACAGAGGAGAAACAGAGACCTAGTGATTCTCAGAGGGTTCCCTGTCCTGCAGAGGAGAAACAGAGACCTAGTGATTCTCAGAGGGTTCCCTGTCCTGCAGAGGG
The DNA here is from genome assembly GCF_029448725.1 of Salvelinus fontinalis. Taxonomy (NCBI): domain Eukaryota; kingdom Metazoa; phylum Chordata; class Actinopteri; order Salmoniformes; family Salmonidae; genus Salvelinus; species Salvelinus fontinalis. The sequence continues at coordinate 35,756,094 of NC_074702.1, read as the reverse complement.
GGGACAGAGACCTAGTGATTCTCAGAGGGTTCCCTGTCCTGCAGAGAGGGGACAGAGACCTAGTGATTCTCAGAGGGTTCCCTGTCCTGCAGAGGAGAAACAGAGACCTAGTGATTCTCAGAGGGTTCCCTGTCCTGCAGAGGGGGGACAGAGAATATGAAAGAAGAGTAGTAAGAGAAGGAAAACAGGAACAGTAGATTATTGAGGAAAGATGGACAAATAAAAGAAGAGTTCTCATTCTCTTACTGAAATAAACTACAAACTATAATGAACTACAATAAACAATGAATTACAATGGAGGACTGGACAGGTTCTTACTGTGGGTTCTCCATCATAGATGACCTGTCCCATGAAGTCTGTGTAGAAGACTGCCTCAGCGATGATGGAGAACCAGGTGAGGAGATGACAGACGCAGAGCCTCAGCAGCTGGGGGGGCATCTTCAGCATGGACAGCCACAGCAGCTTGACCGTGCTGCCCTCCTCGTCCCCGTCGTCACTCTCAGAGTCACTGCTGGACAGTGTGGTGCTGCTCTGCTGGAGCTCCCTCCTCTGCTGCCGCCGCTGCATGTGCTCGTAGATGTCGTTCATGCTCTGCGAGGTCTTGATGCGGAGGTTGGCGCCGGCCGGATTGCCCATGGTGTTTCTGCGGTGGCGGTATCGTGCTGAACCCACACGGCCATAGTAAGAGAATGTAAATGACGGCTGGCGGTAGAAGGTGTGGGGGAAGCGGCGTGCCCCGGCAGTGGCGCTGGTGTTGGACGGCCTCAGGCCTGGCATACGGCCCTGGCTGTTGGCCCCGTGGGCCGTGTGGTTGGAGGGGACGGCCGGGACCACTGAGGCCCCGTTGAGGCACTTGGCTCCCTGGTTGGTCTGGTTGTTGAGCAACATGTGCTCCCTGCTGTAGTAGGGGGAGGGGTCCTGGTGGAAGAGGGGCAGCTGGCGGTCTGCCTGAGCCTCGGGCTGGGGGACTTCCTGGTCCTGGATGCCCCATCCACTGTAGTGTCTCTGAGGGGTGCCAGGGTAGAAATCTTGGGGGTAGTCCTGAAAGATGGAGGGCTCAATGTCTGCCAGGAAATGACCGTCCTGGTCCAGGTCTGAGTCCAGCTCGATGGTGGCGTCAGGCATGGCCAGCACCGAGTCGCTCTTACTCCTCACCCTGTCCACATTGATGAAGAGCTCTCTCTCTGACTGGGTGTCCTCCTCTCCTATAACATCCAGCTGAGGTATACTACGAGGCCCCGCCAAGCCCCCCTTCAGTTTCCCTGAGGAGGACAGGCTATCGGAGTCTCCCTCTCCCGGAGTGTCACCACGAGCCTCAAAACTCTCCTCCTTGATACTGAACATGTGTAGAATCACAGATATGGTGAAGATGACGGCAGCAAACACAAACAGGATCTGCTCCTGGGACTTGAAGGCCGTGCCCAGGATGGTGCTGGTCCAGTCCAAGCCACCCAGCACGTAGCCAACCGCTCCTCCCAGCCCTGCCAAATACACAATGTCAAAACAATGTTAGAGTTAGCCATTTTATGAGTTGTTCGGTGCTCAAAATACCGATGATAAAGGAGTTTCCTTATGTTTTTGTTTATTCCCCTCAGGGAATCATCACGTGAGCAACCGTGACCAATAAAAGTAAAGATTGTATTTGTTTAGAGGGGGCGCCATGTGACCTCACATTCCAAACATGTAGCTCCACCAATCATACACACCGGCTTCAACATGAAATCACATTAAAACTGAATCAAGACATGACTGATAGCTCTCTTAACGTAACATTGAGCAATAATAACTGTTAGAGTGGATTTGGCATTCACCCCCCCAGTTACATAGAGATCAAGTGTCTTAGTGTCCTCTCCTCCTGTCCTCTCCCTGCCTCCTCCTAACATCAGATGAAGTGCAGAAAGAGGACAGGATATGAGGAGAGGAAATGTAATTGTAGGGTTTTTAAATTCTCTTCTTGCTTCCCTCCCGAATGTTTGAGGAGGTGAGGAGGAGAGGACACAAGGAATCAAGGACAGACTATTGAGAAGGAGCCAATACAACTACGGCAGCATAGTGTACCTGCAGAGAAGGCATGTATGTTGAGGGCCATGTCCTGCTCCTCTGTGTCGGCTACATCCAACAGGTAGGCTCTGATAGGCCCATCTGAGGCGTCTGCACTGAAGTCCAGTAGAACCACACCCAGCACGGTCAGCACTATCCCAATGGGCTGCCTGCTGGGAACGTCCCCAAGGGCTAATCCTAGAGCACACAGAATAATGCATTCTATTTATTTAGCATAGCGCTTTCATTAAAGAATCATTTTACAATACAGAAAACATGAGCTTCTAAGGGAGTTTCAGATTTCCAATACATGATGATTAAATAGTGCCCATTCCCTTTATAGTGCACTACTTTTGACCACAGCCCACAGGACTCTATGGCTCTGGTCTAAAGTAGTGAACTTTATAAGGAATAGGGTTCCATTTGGAACTCAGACAGTTTTGAGGGAGGTACTAAGTACCAATGGGTACTAGGCTCACCTAGGAGGGACCCATTGAGAAATAGAGAAACGCCCAGTAACACCCCCACACAGAGTGCCAGGATGAAGGGTCTCCTGCGGCCCCATTTCAGGGTGCAGCGGTCGCTGGCTGAGCCAATGAGAGGGGTGAGGATGAGGCCCAGGATGGGACTTAGAAACCATGTCAGGCTGTAGTACTGCTTTGGAAGTCCTGAGAAAAACAACAGAAAAACAACTTCAATCAACATGCTTAAGTCTTTGGCCACAGAGAGACTGATCACAGATTGAATCGTATTAGCATTCATCAAATATTAGTTTGTCAAAAGTTCAACTATTACAACATCTTTTGCCCGCAGCCTAAAGGGCGTTCTTTACAGAACCACAGCTTTTAGTCAACAACGCTGAATCACATTCTAGTCATTCCATAGTCACTAGCAGGTTTGGTGAGGCATAGATCAAATCTGGCTGTGTCAGGTGAGGTGAAAGGAGGTTTGTGGGTGGCTGGAACCATCTCAATGTACCACGCTCCACTCTGATGTACTGTAGACCTTGGCTTGGAACTAGGCTGTTTTACTGAGCTTTATACTGCTGATGCTCTACTTCAGTAGTCCTACACATTAATCAACAGTCACTGTACATCTCCCACTAGAATGTGTGTTAGAGATAAAAGGAAAAGAAGTGGATGTGTTTCTACAAGCCGGTTGTTCATTAACCTAGATAAGAGCCCTCACGCAAGACACAACTTGCTGCAAGAACTATGGAAACAAACTGACAATCTTCATCTCTGTGATACTTCTCTCTGTAGGAACGCTACAATGATATAGGCCTCACGTAGCTATGGCAACAACAGAACAGACAGTGAAACTGGAAACACAATAAATGGCAGCTTTCCATCCTCTTTCAAATGCCAGGTAGTGCACGTTAGAATGTGTTCAGAAAGGGTTAAAAGAGTAGCCTGTTGGTTTATGGAGTGGAATGCCCTGAATGTGACCTAGTCTGTTGCTCAGTCTGAGCACTAAAATGGTTATTGAAATGTCACTGGCTTCTGGACAGATTTTTATAACCCTCTCAGAAAATCAACAAGATATGAGAAGCTGGCATCAAGTCAGATCATCCTTCTCAGAAATACCAAGGAATAGTAGTTAAACATAGACTATACATTAGGGGCCGTAATGAATGACTGGGACTAGGTTATACTCAAGGGAATAGTGGGAAATGTCACCAAGACTTAACCCTCTACACTGGTGGGAATTGGCCTATATGGATAGGGCTAAATTGAAATGTTTCTTACAGAAAAAATATGAAAAGCATATGCATAACTATTGTAGCAACTGAAAGGGAAGAGTTTATAGATCACGAGTTTGTAGAAAATTAGTAGACCAAAAGGTGAGTACACAACAGTTCAGCTGGCACAAGACTGAATTCAACCATTCCACTGTTGATTTTAGATTTACTCTACTTTTTCGTCACAGTTGTTGATAACGAAATATACTCTGGATACATTCAGTAACATAATAATATTCCTGGACATTGTGGGGTGGGTGCAACATAAGGGTCTAACTGGTGTCTCCTAGTGGACACAAACCTCTCCAAAGTGAGCACAGTTCCTAAGACATTTCAATGTACTTTTATGACTCAAAGAAGAGTCTTGAACTCTCCTAGCTGTGCCGTTGTGGAACTAAAGCAAGCACACTTGTAGTTGTTTAGTTTGGGACACAACCCGGCATCCACCGACATCACACAATTACTGTTGTTATTTACACAATCCAAAAAACGGTCCATTATAAACCGCAATATGGGTCAGGCGGGCATGATTTTAAAGCTTGTTCTATTGCCATCATGACTAAGTTATCAAACAGGATCTTACAGCGCTAGGCTTTCACAAGGCAATACAGAGGAACATAGTCATTTAGGTGTGTAGAAAGAAGTCCTAAGTGCATTCAGGTGCTTGTTCCGCACAATAAACAGACTCCTTCTGTTCAGAACCACCAGGGTCTGACCACGTCACCTTGTAACTGTACATCACACATAGTGATCACAAACGTTGATACTGTACATGACATGAGGTTTATGATATGGAGATGTGAAGTGCACATTTGGACTCACAGGCGTTTGGCTGGCTTGTATGACATCAAAGCGGTATTTAGTATAATCCTCAACGTCTCATCTTTCAAATACATCGAGTCATCTTCATTTGCAGCATATCCCTCACCCAGACAACAAAGAATTTGCAAAAGTTGACCAATTAGGAGTAGTGATGGGTGCTCAAGTTCAGAACGACTGGTGGGTCAAAACCAATGCAGAGCCAGAACTCTGACATGTTAGAGTACAGCCACTGCGTTCCAATTGTAGGCGCTTATTAGTGCCCAAATCTGCCATTTTCAACCAGTATACGGGCACAAGTTTAAAGGGTTACAAAAACAAACTTTTACTTCACCACTATTTCAAAACATTATGTGCACTCACATGTTTGCTTCTGTTATGACAGTCCTGAAGGGGCAGATTTAGATAAGCCTGTGTTATCCAATACTAGCTCATTTGTAGCTAACCCTTTGCTGTGTGACAATGTCTGCCTACAATGTTCCTCATACATTGAAAGAAATGTGCAGCATGCTGTGTAGATAAAGATACACCTAGAGACCCTCTATCCATGTACCCTAAACTGTACATAGGAGTTACATCACACAGATGGAGAGTTTGGCAAATCCATTTACGACAAAATTGTTCCCGGCGGGAAAACAGGTTGACTGAAATGTGCAGACTCGCACATTCTCACCATACCTACAAAGCTCTGTGGAAGACATTGTTCCATTCTGCATTGGTGGCAAACCTAGTAACCGCCCCGGTCTGTTATGCTGCCTGTGCACAGTGTGCAGATAGTTAACTAACACCACATAACTCCCAGTCCTTATGATGGAGGAAACCGAACAGAGACTGGGTCGGGACCAATCTTTGGTAACCATTTGGCAAACAATTATCCAAAAGGGTAAAATACACATATGAAATGCCTTAGTTGTAACTCCACTACCATTTTTTTGTCAACCAACACCCTCCATTGGTACCGACCTATTTGCAGTAAGACTAGTGTGACCAGGACCATCTCCATTGGTACCGACCTATTTGCAGTAAGACTAGTGTGACCAGGACCATCTCCATTGGTACCGACCTATTTGCAGTAAGACTGGTGTGACCAGGACTGTCTCCATTGGTACCGACCTATTTGCAGTAAGACTGGTGTGACCAGGACTGTCTCCATTGGTACCAACCTATTTGCAGTAAGACTGGTGTGACCAGGACTGTCTCCATTGGTACCGACCTATTTGCAGTAAGACTGGTGTAACCAGGGCTGTCTCCATGGCGTAGCAGAACTCTCGTCCGAACATGACAGCACCATGCATGACCCACTTGCGCAGGGGAATACGTTCCCCACCAGCACCCTCACCCAGAGACCCATCAGGACTCTCCTCATCCCTCTCACTGCTCTGCTTCTTCACTGGCATCGCCACCACATCCTGACATGGCAAAACAGTCAAGTCAGCCTTCTGGGGGACCATGGTCGTCGGCTCGTATGGAGAGAGAAGTTATGACTGTCCCCTGAAGCCTTAATGTAGTTTACGGTCCTGTCCGCTCTGATGCAACTGTCCTTCCCTTTATGGTCAATCAGAGGACTACTATCAAAACAGCAGCACTATATATGAAGGGACAAATCCTGGTTTTCTTTAGTTCTTTCGAGGCACTTTTGACAGCAATTCATAAGGTTCCGTGGCAAAATGCGGCTTTGTAAGAGATTGGCTCTCTTCACTGCTGGTTGCTGCACTGAATCCAAACCCATAGAAAGTGGCATTCAGATAGAGCTCATTTGATGATGTCTGTAGAGGGGAGGCTGAACAGGGTGAGGGAGACGGGGGCCGGCGGAGGTGGACAACGTTCCTCTCTAGAGCCCCATGGAGTGACTCATTCATCTGTAGAGGGGACAGACAGACAGAGTCAGACAGACAGCATGAGTGTTAGTATGTTAACCCATAGTCAATAATGCCGTTATAACCAATAAACATTTTAATGTTACGGACTCTGGATAGGCCGATAAAGGCTAGTATTATGACAGTTTAGGCCCATTTTATATTTCAAATGTCAGCAGTACAAATACAATAAGGGCATTAGTAGCTAGTTGGGTAAAGTTGAATGATGCACGTTCAGCTGGGATGCTGCCGAATAGATACGCCGAGCTGCTGCTGTAATCAGACCTATTACCATAAATGTACACCTGCAATTAGGCTAAAGTACTGAGTCACCCCATTGAGCTGTAGGAGAAAGTTCCTCAGATTGGAGGAAGGAAACTCCATCCACGCAATCAAGTCTTGAAAACACAAGAACTCAGCCACTGCGTGAACATGGGTGAACCAGCTGTCCTGTAGGAGTTTCAGCAGCTGTGAGATGAAAGACTAGTGTAGGCCTAGAAAGATAGATGTGCATTATGGACAATACAGGCTAAAATACACGTAGCACAACCGTGTTGTTAGGCATGAGTCAGGATCGAGGCAAAGATGAACGGAGCAAAGTACAGAGAGATCCTTGATGAAAAGCTGCTCCAGAGCGCTCAGGACCTCAGACTGGGGCGAAGGTTCACCTTCCAACAGGACAACGACCATAAGCACTGCGCTGTTTGCGCTGTTCTGTGAAGGGAGTAGTACACAGCGAATATCCTTCATTTCTCAGAACAAGAATAGACTGACGAGTTTCAGATGAAAGTTATTTGTGTCTGGCCATTTTGAGTCTGTAATCGAACCCACACATGCTGATGCTCCAAATACCCAACTAGTCTAAAGAAGGACAGTTTTATTGCTTCTTTAATCAGAACAGTTTTCAGCTGTGCTAACATAATTGCAAAAGGGTTTTCTAACGATCAATTAGCCTTTTAAAATTATAAACTTGGATGCTCCGGTACAGAGCATGCAGGAGCCTGTCGAGCACGGTTCTCTCGGAGTACACAGGAGGTGGGGCAACACCATGTGCTAACTAGCACACTGTGTTGCCCCAGCCTCCCGCACTAGTGGGGGGCAACCAGTGGACTGTCCTTCGCCCCCGCCTGTCAGGCATTGTTTTCCGGTAGTTCTGTTAATGATGAGGGCAGGCAGGAGCGAAGGACACTGCCTACCGGTGTCGCAGAACACCTGCCCGGTACACAGGAGACAAAAAACGTATAATACTTTCATTTACCTTTTGGGGGGTTCTAGAAGGAACCCAATGGGATGCTCGAGGGGGCGTTCCTACAGATTCAGTAATGCCCATATGCAGGAACGCCCCCTTAACGCGGGCTGCAGTTGCACACTATAGGTTGGGACCGTTATTTTACACCTCAATGGTTGGGATACGTTTTAGACAGGACTGTCTCAAGATGCTGACTGGCTGGTTCTTTTATCTCAGAAGTAAGAAATAAGTATTTATCATCAATAACTTGCTAAATTAGCGAACGTTACAGAAGCTAGCCAAGTTTGCAAGCTAAAGAGCTAACTAACTTCCTCAGTCTGTAACGTTAGCTAACTATGCTATCAAACTGTTCTGGCATGAGTTACCGGTATATTATTGGTGTCACTATCCCCATATCTAACGTCAAAGCCCGCTACAATATAGACCATCTCTGCTATTAACGTTGGTGTGTAGTAGACTGTACAAGCTGTCACGAACGCTAATGATACAACGGACAGGTGTGTTCACATGATCAGACGGTAGCTAACTAGCTAGTTAACGTTAGCTTAGAAGCTAGCTAGGTAGCTACGGTATTTTAGCTAGCTATGATGAATGTAACCCGTAGATAACCAGCTAACCTGGGATGGGCTACCGAATGCTGATAAAGATACACAAATCGAATATACCTGATCCCCTTTCCAATGTAAAGAAGTATTCACGTTCCTTAGTCGTCGGTGTGCCCGAGTAGCCTCAGTTTGCTAGCTGTTTCAACACGCTGATGCCCAGTCCAATGACAAAATGCATTGCCCAATCTCATTAATTGCCACGGTAAAAAAGCAGTACCTACTGACATCACTAAAATCCATGACCAATTGTTCTAATTCTATCCAATGGGAGGCAAGCTTGGATGCTATTCAACAAATGTACACAACATTCAGTAGCATTTTTTTTGTCCTGTGATAATTGTAACAAACATAATAATAATTCAGTGGATTTATATAGCGCGTTTCTACGGTTACTCAAAGCGCTTTATATAGTAAAGGTCAAACTCATCTCATCCACCACCAATGTGCAGCACCCACCTGGGTGATGCATGGCGACCATTTTTGTGCCAGAACGCTCACCACAATCAGGTGGAGAGGTGAGTTATATTATGCCAATTAGGAATGAGGGAGGTGATTAGATGGCCATGATGGAATGGGACCAGGTTGGGAATTTAGTTATTTATAATAAAAAAAATATATGTTTTACCTTTATTTAACTAGGCAAGTCAGTTAAGAACAAATTCTTATTTTAAATGACGGCCTAGGAACAGTGGGTTAACTGCCTTGTTCAGGGGCAGAACAAATTATTTGTTTTATCTTGTCAGCTCAGGGATTTGAACTTGCAACCTTTCAGTTACTGTTCCAACGCTCTAACCACTAGGCTAACACCCCTACTCTTACAATAAGTGCCATGGGATTTTTTATGACCACAGAGAGTCAGGACAACCGTTTAATGTCCCAGCCGAAACAAGGCACCCTACACAGTGCAATAAATATCCCCTTCACTGCCCTGGGGCAGAGTGAAGAGTGCACACCACTGGCCCTCCAACAGTAATAAAAACGAAATGAGTTCATGCTATGAAATCAATAAGGTTTTGTATGTTTTATTCTATATGTTTCTGGACAATTGGTTTGGTAATATTTGCCAGTAATATAAGCTTTACATAAAACCAGTTTTTGAGAAGGCTGACGATAAATATGTATTGTGACAACAATGTCACACATTAATCTACAGAAGCTGTCTATCATATATTTCTATTTGTTTCCATAGCAATGCAGTAGAATATTACTTGTCTATTTTGTCAGAGGTTCATACGATCTAGGATCAGAGTAAACAAATACTCCTCAGATGATAATTGTACAGTAGAAATAAATCATGCAGGAGCAGCTGGTATAACAGCTGCAATGAACACATTATAGGTCGTATTCGGTGTCAATGCCCTCCATCGTGACTGGTGTAGGCCAACACAGGAGAAATAACGTTTCTTGTCCGAAAATGTCTTCAAGTACTTAATTCTCCAAGCCAACAATAGGCTACAATAATATAAGCAGGAAAGCATTTTCTCAAATGGGAGAATAGCCTACTGTAGTATGTCAATTGCACTCCAGAGTCTCACAGCAATAGAATTCCATCTCTCACTGAACACTGAACATCCCATTCCTCAATCTTCCCATCCCTTTCTCATTCTAACGCTATGTGGTTCCCATGCTGGGGAGAGGAGGAGGACAGGACGTTCATCATCACACTGTGAGTGATAGCCGTGACAGTCCCCGAGCCCTTGGAGCTATTCTGCATGCTGATGATGTTCCCACTGGTCTGCTCCAGCTCTGCCTCCGCCTTGCGGAAGAAGCCACTCATGCTGGACTGGAAGTTGTTGGTGACGAAGCAGTAGACGATGGGGTCCATGCAGCTGTTCAGGCTGCTGAGGGTGACAGTGACGTGGTAGACAATGACGTGGTGGGGCATGTCGGGGTAGAAGTACACCAGCACCTGCCTGACGTGGAACGGGGTGAAGCAGATGGTGAAGATGACCAGGACAGTGGTGAGGAGCTGCACGGCCCGCACGCGCCTCTCTCTGCTCTGCTGCATCAGACTGGAGTTGGACAGGGCACACATGATGCGCACGGTGAACACCACGATGACGACCAAGGGGAGGAAGAACTCGAAGACGGTCAGGACGAAGAGCTTGGAGACGCAGCAGCCCGCGTGTCGGAACGCCGTGGTGAGGAAGGAGTAGGTGACCACGATAGCGAAGAGCCAGATGAAAATGCACACCCCCTTGGCCACGTTAGGGTTCCTCCACTTCCTAGAGGCCTCAACCTGTACAATGGCCAGGTATCTGTCCACGCATATACTGGTGAGGAAGAGGATGCTGCAGTACATGTTGACAAAGTAGCTGAATATATGCACGTAGGAGCAGTTGAGGCACTTTCCTCCACTGTAGTAGAGAATGATACGTGTGGGCAGGGAGAGGTTAACCAGTAGGTCTGTGACAGCCAGATTGATGGTGTAGATGACTGAGGTGGTCTTGGGCTTGGTGCGGAAGCAGAACACGTACAGGGCCAGGGTGTTGAGAACCATTCCCACCATGAAGATGAGTGTGTTGACCACCACCAGACAGATCCACAGGCTGTAGAAGTCATTGTAGAGACCCTCGTCTAGATGGGCCAGGCGGTGCATGTACGGCTCTCTGCTCACATTGGTGTTGCCGGCGGAGGTCGCCATGGGCATTACTGTTGAGGTAGAGTTATCCAGTGACATCCCAGTGTAGGCAGGCTCCATGGTTCTGTGGTTGGCCCCGCGGCCTGAAAAAAACAAAAAAACAATATGGAGTTTAGTGGGTTCACTTTGCAGATCAACACAACTAGCCCACACCTATTTACCATGGCATTTTTAGTTGAGGAATTCTGAACCATACACTGAATATTATGGAAAACATTCTTGGAAATCTAAACATAAACCAATATCGTAATCATGTTGTAATGATGTTTAGATGGTGTGATATTCTCTAAAGACTGAAGACTGCATCTACAAAACATTCATGAACAAAACATCAGCACCCTGTGGACACAATTATATTCCCATCATTGTTGTTGTATTACTTGATGAGGCGATCTAAATAAATACTCTAACTTGATACTGGATGGGAAAAGTCTGTCGGACATTATAAAGCCAATTCCATTGGATCATGCGGACGTCAGTGTGTATGCAGTCCAGGGTTGCGTCCCAAATTGCACCCTATTCCTTATATAGTGCTGTGGTTTTGACCAAAATCCTTGCCAGAAGTAGTGCACTATATAGGAAATAGGGTGCCATTTGAGACACAACTCAGATAAAGTAACCATGTATGTTTGTATGTACATATCAGGGAGGGAGATCTTTCCTGAGGATCTAGAGTCTCATGAGAACAGGCATCCTCTGTTACCTAAACACTTATTCAACTTTGACCTGGGCCCTGGACTCTAGCCACCAATGTCACTACTTCTCCACCATCCACTCCCATTGTGGTACAGTCACAGTGTTTGTTTCTGTTGGCATCAACCCAATTAATGAGCCAATTACAAGGGCATCTGAGCTATTCCATTCATTTCAAGTGTTTATTTACAAACTAGAAATCCATTCGTTTTCTCAGACATGGGAATCAGAGACGGGTGTAATTTATTTGTATATTTAACAGTGAAGGTGGGCTTTTAGACAGAAAAATAAGCAAACGTATGCTACATAATATACACTAGCAACAGGAACAGGACTGACAGAGGAAATACAGCTGTATAGAGAATGGCAAATGATTCATATTATTCAGTTTTCTGTCAAAGTGAACTTCTTCAAAGAGAATCAGCACAGAGAGCAACAGAGAGTAGAACAGATGCTATGATTTCAAGAGGTCAGACATCATTCTTGTGGGGCTTTTGGTATTTGCAGTGTCTTCATAGAATTTTTTTGTCCTCCTTTTTTTGAGATTGGGACCTTATGAAAGAAACCAACATATCCCCTTTAAAGGGATATCCGTCACGCCTGCTCCCGCTCTCCCTCGAGCGCCAGGCTGCCCAGGATTACGCACTCCTGCCACCATCATTACGCACAGCTGCTTCCCTGGTCACGAGCATCAGCGATTCATTGGACTCAATCACCTGTGTTGTTACCTCCCTTATACTGTCTGTTTCTCAGCTTCGTTCCCTGCTTCTGCATTCATTGTCGTTTGTCTTCGTATTACCCGGTTCTGACGCTGTTCCTGTCATGTTCCATGTCTGTGCAAGATTAAATGTTCACTCCCCGTACCTGCTTCTCTACTCCAGCGTCGGTTCTTACAGATATCATGCAATAAATATTACTTTTAAACAAACCCACCTATTTCGACATCTGACCTCTCTACAAGGTCAAAAGTAAGTCTAAATTAGTGTCATTGTATACAAGACAATACGTTGTAGACAATCCCCTGTATTAAGTACCTGTTGTGAAGAGCTGCTTAGTCTCACTTTGTATAACACCAAGTAGATTGTAGTGTGTTTGGAATAGTCGGACACAACACACACACAGATAGATGGCCTCTGTATCCTCAATCCCCTTCCCACAGCCTGCGATTAACCATATTAGGGCAGAGAGGATAGACGAGGGACTGGCAAAGCAGGGAGATCGTGGGGAAGTCAACTGAGTGGAAAGGAACAGAAACAGCCAGGCTGCTCAGGCGTGTTAACTTAGAGCAGAAACTGACTGATCACACTGACATCTGGAATTATTTAAAGAAATTCTCACCAGCTATGTGATGTACACTGAGTATACACCCCCCCCCCCCCCCCCCCCCCCTTTGCCCTCAGGAAAGCCTCAATTCGTCAGGGCATGGACTCTACAAGGTGTCAAAAGCATTCCACAGGGATGCTGGCCCATGTTGACTCCAATGCTTCCCACAGTTGTGTTAAGTTGGCTGGATGTCCTTTGGGTGGTGGACCATTCTTGATACATACAGGAAACTGTTGAGCATGAAAAACCCAGCAGCGTTACAATTCTTGAAACAAACCGGTGTGCCTGGCACCTACTACCATACCCTGTTCAAAGGCACTTAAATATTTTGTCTTGTGTATACAGTTGCCCATTCACCTTCTGAATGGCACACATACACAATCCATGTCTCAATTGTCTTAAGTCTTAAAAATCCTTCTTTAACCTGTCTCCTCCCCTTCATCTACACTGATTGAAGTGGATTTAACAGGTGACATCAATAAGGGATCATAGCTTTCATTTAGATTCACCTGGTCAGTCTATGTCATGGAAAGACCAGGTGTTCTTAATGTTTTGTATACTCAATGTATACGGTGCATTCGGAAAGTATTCAGACCCTTTGACTTTTTCCAAATGTTATGTTACAGCCTAATTATAAAATGGATTAAATCTTCTTCTTTTTTTCTCATCAATCTACACACAATACCCCATAATGACAAAGCAAAAACAGGTTTTTGAAAATGTATTAAAAATAGCAAAACTGAAATATCACATTTACAGAAGTATTCAGACCCTTTACTCAGTACTTTGTTGAAGCACCTTTGGCAGCGATTACAGCCTCAAGTCTTCTTGGGTATGATGCTACAAGCTTGGCACATCTGTATTTGATCTCTGCAGATCCTCTCAAGCTCTGGCAGGTTGGATGGGAAGCGTCGCTGCACATATATTTTCAGGTTTCTCCAGAGATGTTAGATCAGGTTCAAGTCCGGGCTCTGGCTGGGCCACTTAAGGACATTCAGAGGCTTGTCCCGAAGCTACTCCTGTGTTGTCTTGGCTGTGTGCTTAGGGTTGTTGTCCTGTTGGAAGGTGAACCTTCACCCCAGTCTGAGTTCCTGAGCGCTCTGGAGCAGGTTTTCATCAAGGATCCTTCTATGCTTTGCTCCATTCATCTTTCCCTCGATCCTGACTAGTCTGCCAGTCCCTGCCGCTGAAAAACATCCCCACAGCATGATGCTGCCACCACCATGCTTCACCGTAAGGATATAACAGATGTATGCCTTTCCAAATGTATGCCTTTCCAAATCATGTCCAATCAATTGAATTTACCACAGGTGGACTCCAATCAAGTTGTAGAAACATCTCAAGGATGATCAATGGAAACAGGATGCACCTGAGCTCAATTTCGAGTCTCATAGCAAAGGGTCTGAATACTTATGTAAATAAGGTATTTCTGTTTTTCATTATTAATACATGTTCGTACATTTAAAAAAAATCTGTTTTTGCTTTGTCATTATGGGGTATTGTGTGTAGATTGATGAGGCAAAACATTTATTTAATCCATTTTAGAATAAGGCTGTAACTTAACAAAATGTGGAAAAAGTCAAGGGGTCTGAATAGTTTCCGAATGCACTGTATATATATATGCATCATAGCGAGTTAATATTTGACTACTACATTTTCATTGAAGAACAATTTAGAACATCCCAGATAATGAGTATAACATGCTCAGTTGAGGGCATAATTAAATGAATAATGTAATTTATCAAAAGCAACGAGAGCAATGTGGCCACAGGCTGCCTACAGCACATTGTAAAGAGACATGCAAAAAATACATGGGATTGAATGACTTTTAATTTCAATATCCCTGCATATTATTCAGTTCACAAGGCCAAGTTAATCATCATTAGTAGGAACATGTGTTACAGAGGGTGTAATTTACAGGAAATTTGATATTAAACGGCTCTCTGCGGAGATTACAGAGATAAATGGTTTCTTGCTCTGCCAGTTACAACACATTCATTCACAAACTTCTGCTGACAATTCTCTCACACTGTGCTTCCAGCCTCAGCAACAACTCCCAAGTTGATAAACCACAAATGTAAAAGTGAAGTATTGTTGCTATTTGAAAAACAAACAATAGTAAAATCAAAAACAACATATATATTGCAGTCTGATATTTCACCTCAAAGTGACACAAACAGACATGTTTTAAATTGAACCTTTATTTAACTCGGCAAGTCAGTTAACAAATTCTTATTTACAATGACGGCGTACCAGGGAACAGTGGGTTAACTGCCTTGTTCAGGGGCAGAACGGCAGATTTTTACCTTGTCAGCTCAGGGATTCCATCCAGCAACCTTTCGGTTACTGGCACCACGCTCTAACCACTAGGCTACCTGCCGCCCCAAGGCCTATAGTAGATACAGTAGATATGTCTACAAACAACAATTTATTAAAATGACTTGTAAAAAACATTGATTCAGCCAGTGTGTTCCCAGTGGCAAGAATATAAGAAATGATTAAGCTATGATAGTGACTTTATAAGATGATCAGAGGACTGCCTTTTAACTTAAAGGGACAGTGCAGTTAAACCGGATTTTTCTGTTTTTTTAAATAATATTTCAACACAGTAACCAGTTTTCCGTCTAACCTTTTTATGCGAGTATGCACAATATATTATATACAGTATATATCATTTGTTTCCTACACCCACACGATCAGACAGATCATTTATATCGCCAAAAGAGGCTCAGGGAACTAAATGACAAGAAATATATTTTGGAATTATTTTATTAAATAAACACACACACAGGGACTTATTAGACTTACAGTAATGAATACTTTAAAAGTTCAAAGGATGTCATGTCCTGATATAGAGACAGCAAACTAAGTTCAGTCAGGGATCCCAACAGATCAGAAAAACATTGTACAAATAAATATCCCTGTGTGAGTTCTGAACATGTCTTGTTTCAGGCAGGATGTAGCATCACATGGGTGAGATCCCACGATGTAGCCTAATCTACATAAACACCATATAAGGCAATAGCCCCTAACCATTTTCAAGTGTCAGTAACAAGCAGAGTTTGTTACCTAAAGTGAATCTTACTAAGTGTTGCAAAAAACATCCATCATCATCTGTCAACAATATTGCACTGATACGTCTCAGTCAGAAAGAACTCACATCTTTTCCAAGAAAAAAAACAACAAAAAAAACATCCCTACTTACCTCAACGCCTAGAGAAGAGTGAGGAGATCAATAAATCTGTTGGCCAGTTTGAGGTTACGTCTTGGTCCCCTTGAGGTTAGTAGAGAGACCAGGGCCTCCTCAGTCCAGAACCTCACTGCCCCTACAGCTTCCTAGTTTATGCCTCTACTGTGTCAACGCCCCATTTCACTGTTTACCTCTGGTCCTCTGCTCCCCAGCATATGGCTCTGCACTCTTCCCATATCTAAACATTTAAAAGGAAAGCCCACAGTTCTGTCTCTCTGTGCCTTCGCCTCCCTGTCTGCTCTTCCGCTCAGCATCACACTAACTAATCCTGTCCCCGGTCTTTTAGCTGAGGATACTTAGAGAGGAAGTCTTCCTAAGTTTACATGAACTGTGACATCACTAAGCAAGGACTCTCTGTACCACAGACTGTTTCCTCAATGGCACCCAGTTCCATTTATAGTGCACTACTTTTGACCAGGGGGCACTATAGTGTGCTATAAAGGGAATAGGGTGCCATTCGGGAAGCGAATACAGTCTTGTGGAATATCCCGAAATGTATTCTTGTGAGACTGAAAAGGGCAACAGTAACTGGCAATTGGTTAGTCTTTTTCACAACAGCTGATTTCAGAGGTTTCATACAAATGAGAAAAATCAAGTGACATCCTCCTATAACAGTCATGAGGCACATATGACTGCATTTCAACCCAAGATTTGGGATCTCTTTAAAACACACATTCCATTATTTACATCAATACAAACATTAAGTTAGCAAGGACAACCAAAGTGAATCATAACAAAGAGAATTTGAAGTGAGAAGTTAGTTTGATGATTCCACTTGACACTTCTAGACTGGAAAACATCATTTCAGAACAGTACCACTCAGGGACAGACTGGGGCACACCGGTCCTTTTTTCCCTCGAGGCCTCAATTATTAGCCAGAATATTAATAATAATTAGGCGGAAAAAGCCCAATTCAGACAGGCCCACCAGGCTAAAGATGGACGACCCATCTGGCATTTGCCAGAACTGTCCTATGGCCAGTCTGTCTCTGGTACTAGCTAAGTAATGACCCATGAGTGAACCTCTTCTAGACACATTCATCTTCCAGAATGAGTCTCAATTTTTTCCACATTTCCTGTTAGGGACCTCATTTCTCTTGCACTGTCAGTACTCTGTTATCACACAAAAAGTATTGATGTTCAGCCGAATGAGCTGAAAAGTCTATTGTTGTGAGCTGTGCTTACTCATTTTGAGGTATCAAATCAGTTGCATTATTGAAACTGTCAAAATAATGTATTTACTAAAGTATTATGTAACAACATGCTAATACAACATTGTTACTAGTTTAATTACAGTGTTATTACACAGGTATAATAGCAACACAAGTGTTACCTATCTTCCAAGGGTGTTTTACTATGAACTGTCTGTGGGCATTGGAGGCCACCAGCCTAATGCAGTCCTAGTCAACTCTCCTCGGCCCAGCCTCCTAAACATTGTGTCACCATGACAAAGCCCAGGGAGCCGTGTTTCACTGAACGGTCCCTCCTGAAAACGAGCAGAAATGCGCCAAACACAGCACATCGCCCCCCACTACCAAAATGGGACCCCTACTCTGCTGGACCTGAGTTAAGGTGTACATACTGGACTGTATTT
>NC_074702.1:35729407-35734658 GCF_029448725.1 Salvelinus fontinalis | reverse complement strand
CTTCAAATAGCCACCCTTTGCCTTGACAACAGCTTTGCACACTCTTGGCATTCTCTCAACCAGCTTCATGAGGTAGTCACCTGGAATGCATTTCAATTAACAGGCGTGCCTACTTAAAAGTTAATTCGTAGAATTTCTTTCCTTTCTTTCATTCTTGAGCCAATCAGTTGTGTTGTGACAAGGTAGGGGGGTATACAGAAGATAGCCCTATTTGGTAAAAGACCAAGTCCATATTATGGCAAGAACAGCTCAAATAAGCAAAGAGAAATGACAGTCCATCATTACTTTAAGACATGAAGGTCAGTCAATACGGAACATTTCAAGAACTTTTCTAAACATCAACTGTTCAGAGGAGACTGTGAATCAGGCCTTCATAGTCGAATTGCTGCGAAGAAACCACTACCAAAGAACACCAATAAGAAGAGACTTGCTTGGGCCAAGAAACACAAGCAACGGACATTAAACCGGTGGAAATGTGTCCTTTGATCTGGAGTCCAAATTGGAGATTTTTGGTTCCAACCGCTGTCTTAAAAAAATAAATAATAATAATACTATTCATTCTATTCCCCACCCCCAAGAACCCCCCAATGCACCAACAACCAAGAGAATGAACTAAAGAGGAAAAAGGAAAAGACAGAAGAAAACAGCAAACAACAATGCAAATGTTTTTTTATTTTAATAATACATTTAAAACATAGGACATCAAGGACAACTGAAATCATAACAGCAATGCCTACTTTATATGTTAGTGTGCATGTCTGGCACTATTACATGTATGTGTTCTTGTATGTGTTTATTTGAATGAGAGTGTGTGTATATGCATGTGTACAAACACCTGTACGGCATCAGCCTCAGGCAAACCGGCATTAGTTGTAAAAACACTGCCACTTTGTGTCATTCAAATGTACTTTTATTATGTTTTATTTTGACTTTTTTTCCCTTTATATTTTGACCATCATTCTCTCTCTCACACAGCAACTCCACTCCCACTTGTCTCCAATTCCACATACCAACCCTCAGCTTCCCTCAGGCCATCCCATCTATCTCTGCTGGCCACCCACTTCGTGTTTCTATTGTATTCCGTATGTATTCCGTACAATATGTTATTATTCCCCAATGCCCCAATTTTGATATCTTCCCCTTGCTTGTTGTAAACATATATAAACTTGTAGACAAATACATAAAAAAGATAGACAAACAATAAACACATTAAATTATAAAACAGTTTCGACAATAGAGAGAGGGAGAGAAGAGAAAAGAGAGAAAAAGAGAGAGAGAAGAGAGCGAGATCAGGTGTGTGTGTGTATGAATAAGCCGTATGTGTAAGCAAGCATGTAGTTGAGTACATGTGTGCTCATATCCACTTCATAATGTTCAGATATTTTAAACAGCTCCCATACCTCTTTTTTTGTAACCTAAAGTCCCTGTAGAATTTAGTACAGCCACAGTGTTATGGAGCTGTCTCGGAATAGCTGTCCATCTATAAAGAGTTTGTCCACAATGACAAAGGCACCGCCTACCATCCATCCTTTGTTGTCTTTGTACCGGATACAGTCTCTTACAACGTTCGTTTATCTCCTTTGGAAATTGGTCATTGAGACTGAATTTGGTCCCTTTAAGCTCCCTTCCTCTGCTTTTGATCAGCTCCTTTTGTTGGTAGTGTTCAAATTTTGCGATGATCGGTTGTGAACCCTTGGTCTAGTCGCTCCGAGTTTGAAGTCTGTGTACTCGGTGGAAAGCCACCTTGTTTACAGTCTCTATAGGAAGTTTCAATGCGGATTTCATGAATTCTCTGATTGCGCCCTCTGGATTATTGGATGCGTCCTCAGGAATACCAGAAGAAAATAGATTTCCACGCAGGCTATGACTTTGTATGTCTAGTAGCAACTCCTTCATCACCCTGTTTTCCCTGAGTAGACAATCCATGTTGGAATCGGGGATTTTTACCTTGGCTGTGAGTGTCTTGTTTTCTCTTTGGAGCGTGAGAATTTCACTCTGGCTGAACTTCAAACTCCCCCTCAGCCCTGCTACCTCCTCACACAACTTGTCCATTGTTGCATGGATTCCAGCAGAAGGAGTGTTGTTCCTCCATAGCGTAAAGCTGTTGGTACTCGTCGATTTCCCTCAGGATCTGCTTGGTATCCAGATTGGCTCTATACTGCAACCAGTTGTTTTACGAAAAGATAACAATGATGCTTTCCCACGACGACGACAGGTGTCTGTAGTACAGCCAGCTAGCACTCGCAGAATCCACGCAAAAAAAAAGGAACACAAACTTGCAGTCCCAGCCGTAAAGGCTAACCGTGTTGTGGAATCCTTAGTAACAAAACTTTAGTTCGGATTAAAATCGCTTTAATGAAAAAGTTTTAATGTAAACAACAAACCGAGTGTAGACAGTACAGTGTCCTGTTGCACGCTCTGATGACGTCTCTCTCTCTCTCTCTCTCGTAACGTAACGTAACCGCTGTGTCTTTGTGAGACACGGTGTGGGTGAACAGATGATCTCTGCATGTGTATTTCCCACCGTAAAGCATGGAGGCGGAGGTGTTATGGTGTGGGGGTGCTTCACTGGTGACACTGTTTGTGAATAATTTAGAATTCAAGGCACACTTAACTAGCATGGCTACCACAGCATTCTGCAGTGATACGCCATCACATCTGGTTTGGGCTTAGCGGAACTATCATTTGATTTTCAACAGGACAATGACCCAAAACACACCTCCAGGCTATGTAAGGGCTATTTTACCAAGAAGGAGAGTGATGGAGGGCTGCATCAGATGACCTGGCCTCCACAATCCCCCGACCTCAACCAAATTGAGATGGTTTGGGATGAGTCGGACCTGGAAAAGGAGCCAACAAGTACTCAGCATATGTGGGAACTCCTTCAAGACTGTTGGAAAAGCATTCCAGGTGAAGCTGGTTAAGAGAATGCTAAGCGAATGCCAAGAGCGTGCAAAGATGTCATCAAGGGAAAGGGTGGCTATTTGAAGAATCTCAAATATAAAATATATTTTAATTTGTTTAACTCTTTTTTGGTTACTACATGATTCCATATGTGTTATTTCATAATTTTGATATCTTCACTATTATTCTACAATGTAGAAAATAGTCAAAAATAAAGAAAAACCCTGGAATGAGTAGGTGTTCTAAAACCTTTGAGGAAACGAGCCAAGTGCAGTCACTGCAAGGTACTGTATCCTTCTCAATTCATTTGGAAAGGAGATATACAGTTTTGGTCTTCACGTTTAAGATGGAATGCAGATGTACTTTTTGTGAGAGCAAATACACTATACTCTTTCAAAGGCAGCTTGCCAATTACTCAAATCCTACACATTTTACTGTATGTGTAACTGCATGCGACTTTATGCGGTCCACAATAGAACAAATCGGCACTCCTGTTCTAATCTAAAACACTTTCAGCCGCGGAACATCTTGCAGACTCGGGATCTGAGCAGCGTCACATTGTAGGTCGGGGACAGGAAGTAGAATTACCTGTAGCCATTTCAGGAAGTCTTCCTTCTACAGAAGCCATTCATCATACACTCTCTGATGAGATGATTCTGGCCCCATCATCATCTCAGGACATATTGCTAGGAACAGCGGCGTGAAACTATAGACCAGAGATTATAATACATCAACACATGCTGTGGAATAGAATTCTACTTGACACATGTTGCCACGTTAAGAAGTAATAGACTAGCACACCAAAATGGAAGCTTTTTTGTGAGCAAATGTTGTTATTTCATATGAACTTCCTAGTAACCGCCAAGAGGTGGCCCTCTATCCTGTGTTTCAACTGTGGAGCAAAAACCGTGAGTCTCAGTGGCAGATAAAGCAGAGGGAAGTGAGAAACACATGATTGGTGGTAACAACGTGAAGTCAAATAGGACATCATTCACATAAATAGAGAAATATATTTACTTGTCCATGTAGTTCTGTCGGCAACATAATAATGACCCAATTAACGGACTAAAGTCAAGAATCACCAGCTGCCATTTTCCTATCTCTACATTTCCCTCTATACGTACCCAAGTAAAACACGATGACTAAATATTGAGGCCTGAGTGGCATAAAAACACATAAATCTTACAAACACACATGTACTGGTTGTGCACATTTTCTGAGAAACTGGCACTTTTTGAAAATTGCACTTGTCAGACATGATTCAATAAGGCATATTCTAATATTCACTAACTATATTGATTGTTTCTATAAGAAGTGTGTTATCTTTAAAGTGGCAATCAGCAGTTGAAACAATAACAAAGCTGCCTCCCCACCCCTGGTTCAGTAAACGCTGAGGGATGGGACTGGAGAAATGTTATCACTTTCAAATTCATGGACAGAGCTATGGATGCAACGATTGACCATCCAATATAAAAAAGTATAGTTTTAACCATGTTTTGAGGCTATATAGTGTTTGTTTACATTCTTTGTTTCCAAATATTGGAGTAAATACAATCTTATATTTAGGTTTGTGATGGAGAGCGACAGTTGAACTAAGCTGGTGAGACATTTAGAAGTTGTTCTTCAAGAATCGAATGGTACATATCATTAATGTATGAGTCCAAAAATGGATGTAGCAAATGCTGATTGCCCCTTTAAGGTGCTTTCATAAAGTACCATACAGTACATTTCTAGCTCTATTTGTCTTTCCTATAAAAGGCTGGTCTGGTAAATATTCCCCTGAGGAGGTCATTCAGGTCCACCCCCCGCCGACCCCTCTCTGTAGTGAAGTACATAGTAGTCGTGGACGTACATGAGCACGGCGATTGGCTGGCCAATGATGAGAGAGATCCATACGGCTGCGTTGCCATAGTTACCTCGGAGAAAACGCGCCACAAACCAGGCCAGCGGAAGCTGTAAGCCAAGGACTCCATTTAGTGAGTAAACAAACACAACATTCATTTTAATGAGTCAAAAACACCACCAGTAAATCATTTCAGACAATACATTTGTGGATTATAATTTCTCAGTTCTAAGATCTCACCTGAGCCATCATGCCCATAAAAGCCCATGGCCTCAGCATCTTCAGTGGAACGCTGACCAGGTACTGTGAAGACAACATCAGCAACGTTAACTTTTCGTTTTCAAGAACAGTTTTCCACACAGCCATCTCCTTTATCCACAGCGAACAGGAAAATAATGTTTCCACTCCAGACAGCTAACCTATGGAATGACACCTAGTTCGTACACTAGGAAAGGACATACAGGGAACTGGAGGAAAGGACATACAGGGAACTGAGGTAACAGA
>NC_074702.1:35706584-35728907 GCF_029448725.1 Salvelinus fontinalis | reverse complement strand
TGGTGTCTGTATATAGCCTTGCTACTCTTTTTCCAAATGTCTTTTTACTGTTGTTTTATTTCTTTACTTACTTACCTACACACACCTTTTTTTCAAAAAGGAACTATGGCATCACCTCACCAAACAACAAAGCAGAGTTGGAGGAAATACAGCTGTAGTCATGTAAAGTACAAGCTCGTCTCCTCTGTAAAGGCAGCCACCTCAGGAGATACAAGTTAAACCAACTTTAATTGAATTTCCCTGCTTGAGGGGAATTTCTGGGCACATTGGATTCATGTGTGCTGTAGATAGAGATACCCTTCAATAGGTCACTGAAAACACTCTATTGAGGAGTGGCACAGTTCACTTTATGATGGGTGGGTGGCCTAGTGCTACTGTATTGAAAATAAATTACTTTTTAGATTTAAAAAAAAAGTAATAAAAAAAACTTAGTAACTGCACACATATCCCTTTGGCATCTACAACAGAGGTGTGATTTTCTAATGGTCCTGTCTGAAAAGCGACCTGTCACCAGTTCCCGCATAGCTGTGCATATGAGAGCAACAAGCGTTCATATTATACACATGCATCACGTCATTATAGCTGCAGAACTGAAACCATGAAATGCTTTATGTGATTTCAGCAGCTTGTGTCACAAGTCCTTTGCAGCTGTAGTCTTAACTAGACAATTAGAAGCAGCACAAAAATGAATGCGTTACAGTGAAATAGGCTCAAATCTGACACTCCTTTTGTCTGCTCAATCCCCTTATCTCCCCATTTTCCCAGCCTGTTCAGTACTGTTTGACTGACATACAATGCATTAAGTTTCCATTGATGAATTGGTGTCTCTGGAAAACTTGGCAACATTGATTACCTCCGCATTCTTTCCATACAAGCCAGACTGAAAGAGCCAAGATACCTTTATAGGCCAAGAGCATGTGATGATCAAATTCCATGTTGTGTGTCAATCAATAGCTACCGTGCATACATCACTGTCAAAGCATATTCATGTTGTCGTAAAATATAGAAGGTAGCTCAGCTACATATAAAAATATAAATTGTCAAAACAGAAAGTTAGTCTTTAACTCATTTACTTCAAATGCAAAGTAATGATCTTCACCAACCTGTTGGTCCTTCGGTAATCCACGATCACGGGCCAAAGTCACTGA
This sequence comes from Salvelinus fontinalis, assembly GCF_029448725.1. Lineage (NCBI taxonomy): Eukaryota > Metazoa > Chordata > Actinopteri > Salmoniformes > Salmonidae > Salvelinus > Salvelinus fontinalis. The sequence goes on along the minus strand of NC_074702.1, from coordinate 35,727,759 downwards.
AATTCGTTTGAATGAATTTGTAGCCACCGAAAGAGACAATCAAAACACCTTTGTAAACAATGCAGTTGAATTGACCTTCCCAGAAAATGCTGTTATCAGTCTGACAGCGATTAACAGCGTGATGCTTCCTGCTTTCAGAAAGGATACAAAATCATGCGCACTGGAAAAATGCAGATGCTCCTACTTTTGTAAAGAATTCAAAACCTTGTGCATTCTAATTTGCTGTCGTAGAAGTTAAGAAGCTGCATTGCCTACTTAACAAAAGTGCGATATTAAATTATGTCAGAAGACTCATTCGGTTTCTCTATCGACTCTGTTATAGTGCCATCTAGTGAGCAATTTGCAACATTGTAACAATGCAACAACACTCAATTTAAATGTAGTGTTTTAACAAAGTCGCAATAAAGGTATAAAGATTCCGCTTCTTCAAAGGCAACCACTGCTGGTTATTTTAATTACAGTTGCACACATTTGGGGAGGGTTAGCATTTTGATATGTAAAGGTGCATTCATTACCTATCCTCCATTTGTACACAAATACCCTGTTAATTAACAGTGTTAGGGTCAGCAGGTTAGTTATCAGGGTCAGAAGGTTAGTTATCAGGGTCAGCAGGTTAGTTATCAGGGTCAGAAGGTTAGTTATCAGGGTCAGCCGGTTAGTTATCAGGGTCAGAAGGTTAGTTATCAGGGTCAGCAGGTTAGTTATCAGGGTCAGCAGGTTAGTTATCAGGGTCAGCAGGTTAGTTGTTATCAGGGTTAGCCAGTTAGTTAACAGGGTCAGCAGGTTAGTTATCAGGGTCAGAAGGTTAGTTATCAGGGTCAGCAGGTTAGTTATCAGGGTCAGAAGGTTAGTTATCAGGGTCAGCAGGTTAGTTAACAGGGTCAGCAGGTTAGTTATCAGGGTCAGCAGGTTAGTTAACAGGGTCAGCAGGTTAGTTATCAGGGTCAGCAAGTTAGTTATCAGGGTCAGCAGGTTAGTTGTTATCAGGGTCAGCAAGTTAGTTATCAGGGTCAGCAGGTTAGTTGTTATCAGGGTTAGCCAGTTAGTTAACAGGGTCAGCAGGTTAGTTGTTATCAGGGTCAGCAGGTTAGTTGTTAACAGGGTCAGCAGGTTAGTTAACAGGGTCAGGAGGTTAGTTGTTATCAGGGTCAGCAGGTTAGTTGTTAACAGGGTCAGCAGGTTAGTTGTTATCAGGGTCAGCAGGTTAGTTGTTATCAGGGTCAGCAGGTTAGTTGGTAACAGGGTTAGCAGGTTAGTTGTTATCGGGGTCAGCAGGTTAGTTGTTATCAGGGTCAGCAGGTTAGTTGTTATCAGGGTCAGCAGGTTAGTTGGTAACAGGGTTAGCAGGTTAGTTGTTATCAGGGTCAGCAGGTTAGTTGTTAACAGGGTCAGCAGGTTAGTTGTTAACAGGGTCAGCAGGTTAGTTGTTATCAGGGTCAGCAGGTTAGTTGTTATCAGGGTCAGCAGGTTAGTTGTTAACAGGGTCAGCAGGTTAGTTAACAGGGTCAGCAGGTTAGTTATCAGGGTCAGCAGGTTAGTTGTTAACAGGGTTAGCAGGTTAGTTAACAGGGTCAGCAGGTTAGTTGTTATCAGGTTCAGCAGGTTAGTTGTTAACAGGGTTAGCAGGTTAGTTGCTAACATGGTTAGCAGGTTAGTTGTTAACAGGGTCAGCAGGTTAGTTGTTAACAGGGTTAGCAGGTTAGTTGTTAACAGGGTTAGCAGGTTAGTTGCTAACAGGGTCAGCAGCTTTGTTGTTAACAGGGTTAGCAGGTTAGTTGTTATCAGGGTCAGCAGGTTAGTTATCAGTGTCAGCAGGTTAGTTGTTATCAGGGTCAGCAGGTTAGTTGTTATCAGGGTCAGCAGGTTAGTTGTTATCAGGGTCAGCAGGTTAGTTGTTATCAGGGTCAGCAGGTTAGTTGTTATCAGGGTCAGCAGGTTAGTTGTTATCAGGGTCAGCAGGTTAGTTGTTATCAGGGTCAGCAGGTTAGTTGTTAACAGGATCAGGAGGTTAGTTGTTATCAGGGTCAGCAGGTTAGTTGTTAACAGGGTCAGCAGGTTAGTTGTTATCAGGGTCAGCAGGTTAGTTGTTATCAGGGTCAGCAGGTTAGTTGTTAACAGGGTCAGCAGGTTAGTTGTTATCAGGGTCAGCAGGTTAGTTGTTATCAGGGTCAGCAGGTTAGTTGTTAACAGGGTCAGCAGGTTAGTTAACAGGGTCAGCAGGTTAGTTGTTAACAGGGTCAGCAGGTTAGTTGTTATCAGGGTTAGCAGGTTAGTTGTTATCAGGGTCAGCAGGTTAGTTGTTATCAGGGTCAGCAGGTTAGTTGTTAACAGGGTCAGCAGGTTAGTTGTTAACAGGGTCAGCAGGTTAGTTGTTAACAGGGTCAGCAGGTTAGTTGTTAACAGGGTCAGCAGGTTAGTTGTTAACAGGGTTAGCAGGTTAGTTGTTATCAGGGTCAGGAGGTTAGTTGTTAACAGGGTCAGCAGGTTAGTTGTTAACAGGGTTAGCAGGTTAGTTAACAGGGTCAGCAGGTTAGTTGTTATCAGGGTCAGCAGGTTAGTTGTTAAGAGGGTCAGCAGGTTAGTTGTTAACAGGGTCAGCAGGTTAGTTGTTAACAGGGTTAGCAGGTTAGTTGTTAACAGGGTTAGCGGGTTAGTTGCTAACAGGGTCAGCAGCTTTGTTGTTAACAGGGTTAGCAGGTTAGTTGTTATCAGGGTCAGCAGGTTAGTTATCAGGGTCATCAGGTTAGTTAACAGGGTCAGCAGGTTAGCTGTTAACAGGGTTAGCAGGTTAGTTAACAGGGTCAGCAGGTTAGTTGTTAACAGGGTCAGCAGGCTAGTTGTTATCAGGGTCAGCAGGTTAGTTGTTAACATGGTTAGCAGGTTAGTTGTTAACAGGGTTAGCGGGTTAGTTGCTAACAGGGTCAGCAGCTTTGTTGTTAACAGGGTTAGCAGGTTAGTTGTTATCAGGGTCAGCAGGTTAGTTATCAGGGTCAGCAGGTTAGTTGTTATCAGGGTCAGCAGGTTAGTTGTTATCAGGGTCAGCAGGTTAGTTGTTATCAGGGTCAGCAGGTTAGTTGTTAACAGGGTCAGCAGGTTAGTTGTTATCAGGGTCAGCAGGTTAGTTATTATCAGGGTCAGCAGGTTAGTTGTTAACAGGGTCAGCAGGTTAGTTAACAGGGTCAGCAGGTTAGTTGTTATCAGGGTCAGCAGGTTAGTTGGTAACAGGGTCAGCAGGTTAGTTGTCATCAGGGTCAGCAGGTTAGTTGTTAACAGGGTTAGCAGGTTAGTTGTTATCAGGGTCAGCAGGTTAGTTGTTATCAGGGTCAGCAGGTTAGTTGTTAACAGGGTCAGCAGGTTAGTTAACAGGGTCAGCAGGTTAGTTGTTATCAGGGTCAGCAGGTTAGTTGTTAACAGGGTCAGCAGGTTAGTTGTTAACATGGTTAGCAGGTTAGTTGTTAACAGGGTTAGCGGGTTAGTTGCTAACAGGGTCAGCAGCTTTGTTGTTAACAGGGTTAGCAGGTTAGTTGTTATCAGGGTCAGGAGGTTAGTTGTTATCAGGGTTAGCAGGTTAGTTATCAGGGTCAGCAGGTTAGTTGTTATCAGGATCAGCAGGTTAGTTGTTATCAGGGTCAGCAGGTTAGTTGTTATCAGGGTTAGCAGGTTAGTTGTTATCAGGGTCAGCAGGTTAGTTGTTAACAGGGTCAGCAGGTTAGTTGTTAACAGGGTTAGCAGGTTAGTTGTTATCAGGGTCAGGAGGTTAGTTGTTAACAGGGTCAGCAGGTTAGTTGTTATCAGGGTCAGCAGGTTAGTTAACAGGGTCAGCAGGTTAGTTGTTAACAGGGTTAGCAGGTTAGTTAACAGGGTCAGCAGGTTAGTTGTTATCAGGGTCAGCAGGTTAGTTGTTAACAGGATCAGCAGGTTAGTTATCAGGGTCAGCAGGTTAGTTAACAGGGTCAGCAGGTTAGTTGTTATCAGGGTCAGCAGGTTAGTTGTTATCAGGGTCAGCAGGTTAGTTGTTAACAGGTTTAGCAGGTTAGTTAACAGGGTCAGCAGGTTAGTTGTTATCAGGGTCAGCAGGTTAGTTGTTAACAGGGTCAGCAGGTTAGTTAACAGGGTCAGCAGGTTAGTTGTTATCAGGGTCAGCAGGTTAGTTGTTATCAGGGTCAGCAGGTTAGTTGTTAACAGGTTTAGCAGGTTAGGGGTCAGCAGGTTAGTTGTTATCAGGGTCAGCAGGTTAGTTATCAGGGTCAGCAGGTTAGTTAACAGGGTCAGCAGGTTAGTTGTTATCAGGGTCAGCAGGTTAGTTGTTATCAGGGTCAGCAGGTTAGTTGTTAACAGGTTTAGCAGGTTAGTTAACAGGGTCAGCAGGTTAGTTGTTATCAGGGTCAGCAGGTTAGTTGTTAACAGGGTCAGCAGGTTAGTTAACAGGGTCAGCAGGTTAGTTGTTATCAGGGTCAGCAGGTTAGTTGTTATCAGGGTCAGCAGGTTAGTTGTTAACAGGTTTAGCAGGTTAGGGGTCAGCAGGTTAGTTGTTAACAGGGTCAGCAGGTTAGTTGTTAACAGGGTTAGCAGGTTAGTTGTTATCAGGGTCAGGAGGTTAGTTGTTAACAGGATCAGGAGGTTAGTTGTTATCAGGGTCAGCAGGTTAGTTGTTAACAGGGTCAGCAGGTTAGTTGTTATCAGGGTCAGCAGGTTAGTTGTTATCAGGGTCAGCAGGTTAGTTGTTAACAGGGTCAGCAGGTTAGTTGTTATCAGGGTCAGCAGGTTAGTTGTTATCAGGGTCAGCAGGTTAGTTGTTAACAGGGTCAGCAGGTTAGTTAACAGGGTCAGCAGGTTAGTTGTTAACAGGGTCAGCAGGTTAGTTGTTATCAGGGTTAGCAGGTTAGTTGTTATCAGGGTCAGCAGGTTAGTTGTTATCAGGGTCAGCAGGTTAGTTGTTAACAGGGTCAGCAGGTTAGTTGTTAACAGGGTCAGCAGGTTAGTTGTTAACAGGGTCAGCAGGTTAGTTGTTAACAGGGTCAGCAGGTTAGTTGTTAACAGGGTTAGCAGGTTAGTTGTTATCAGGGTCAGGAGGTTAGTTGTTAACAGGGTCAGCAGGTTAGTTGTTAACAGGGTTAGCAGGTTAGTTAACAGGGTCAGCAGGTTAGTTGTTATCAGGGTCAGCAGGTTAGTTGTTAAGAGGGTCAGCAGGTTAGTTGTTAACAGGGTCAGCAGGTTAGTTGTTAACAGGGTTAGCAGGTTAGTTGTTAACAGGGTTAGCGGGTTAGTTGCTAACAGGGTCAGCAGCTTTGTTGTTAACAGGGTTAGCAGGTTAGTTGTTATCAGGGTCAGCAGGTTAGTTATCAGGGTCATCAGGTTAGTTAACAGGGTCAGCAGGTTAGCTGTTAACAGGGTTAGCAGGTTAGTTAACAGGGTCAGCAGGTTAGTTGTTAACAGGGTCAGCAGGCTAGTTGTTATCAGGGTCAGCAGGTTAGTTGTTAACATGGTTAGCAGGTTAGTTGTTAACAGGGTTAGCGGGTTAGTTGCTAACAGGGTCAGCAGCTTTGTTGTTAACAGGGTTAGCAGGTTAGTTGTTATCAGGGTCAGCAGGTTAGTTATCAGGGTCAGCAGGTTAGTTGTTATCAGGGTCAGCAGGTTAGTTGTTATCAGGGTCAGCAGGTTAGTTGTTATCAGGGTCAGCAGGTTAGTTGTTAACAGGGTCAGCAGGTTAGTTGTTATCAGGGTCAGCAGGTTAGTTATTATCAGGGTCAGCAGGTTAGTTGTTAACAGGGTCAGCAGGTTAGTTAACAGGGTCAGCAGGTTAGTTGTTATCAGGGTCAGCAGGTTAGTTGGTAACAGGGTCAGCAGGTTAGTTGTCATCAGGGTCAGCAGGTTAGTTGTTAACAGGGTTAGCAGGTTAGTTGTTATCAGGGTCAGCAGGTTAGTTGTTATCAGGGTCAGCAGGTTAGTTGTTAACAGGGTCAGCAGGTTAGTTAACAGGGTCAGCAGGTTAGTTGTTATCAGGGTCAGCAGGTTAGTTGTTAACAGGGTCAGCAGGTTAGTTGTTAACATGGTTAGCAGGTTAGTTGTTAACAGGGTTAGCGGGTTAGTTGCTAACAGGGTCAGCAGCTTTGTTGTTAACAGGGTTAGCAGGTTAGTTGTTATCAGGGTCAGGAGGTTAGTTGTTATCAGGGTTAGCAGGTTAGTTATCAGGGTCAGCAGGTTAGTTGTTATCAGGATCAGCAGGTTAGTTGTTATCAGGGTCAGCAGGTTAGTTGTTATCAGGGTTAGCAGGTTAGTTGTTATCAGGGTCAGCAGGTTAGTTGTTAACAGGGTCAGCAGGTTAGTTGTTAACAGGGTTAGCAGGTTAGTTGTTATCAGGGTCAGGAGGTTAGTTGTTAACAGGGTCAGCAGGTTAGTTGTTATCAGGGTCAGCAGGTTAGTTAACAGGGTCAGCAGGTTAGTTGTTAACAGGGTTAGCAGGTTAGTTAACAGGGTCAGCAGGTTAGTTGTTATCAGGGTCAGCAGGTTAGTTGTTAACAGGATCAGCAGGTTAGTTATCAGGGTCAGCAGGTTAGTTAACAGGGTCAGCAGGTTAGTTGTTATCAGGGTCAGCAGGTTAGTTGTTATCAGGGTCAGCAGGTTAGTTGTTAACAGGTTTAGCAGGTTAGGGGTCAGCAGGTTAGTTGTTATCAGGGTCAGCAGGTTAGTTGTTAACAGGGTCAGCAGGTTAGTTAACAGGGTCAGCAGGTTAGTTGTTATCAGGGTCAGCAGGTTAGTTGTTATCAGGGTCAGCAGGTTAGTTGTTAACAGGTTTAGCAGGTTAGGGGTCAGCAGGTTAGTTGTTATCAGGGTCAGCAGGTTAGTTGTTAACAGGATCAGCAGGTTAGTTATCAGGGTCAGCAGCAGGGTCAGCAGCAGAAGGGAATATAACATTTCCACTTTGACAAAATCTTTGCTCGACTTTGAAACCAAAATGTTGAGATAATTTATATTATAAAGATTGATACTTGAGTGTGACCAATTTAATTTCTAATTTGCACACATTCCCAAACTAAAACTATTCACAACCAGTTAGACATTTATATTTTCCCCATTACAACCAAACCTCAAATTACAGCAGTTGACAAGAAAACTTTACCAAAAAGTTCATTTTCCCACTTTCTAGCGCCAGATGTTTCTGCTGGCTGTGATGATGAATCCTCTTCATTTGAGAACACCTCCAAAACGCTTTGCAACAGGACACTTTTTTATTGGATAAATTCAGGTAGGTCCGTCCCCGTTTCCGCCTTTACTTCCATTTGGTTCCTAGTGAATACAACCCTGGCTATCTACCACCTCGCGTAGATGGAACAACTCCTAAACCCAACACTCTGGGCTTGGGAACACCTTCTAGGCCCACACAGCTCATTAGATGTACATGCCCCGTAGGACTCTAGTCAAAAGTAGCACACTACATAGAGAATAGGGTGCCGTTTGGGACTTAATCTCTATATAGATTTCTCAACCGATTTGCATGAATGTTCTGCCAGATAAATAATGACACACACACTGTCCTCTCTTAAAGTTCTTAAAGTTTATTGTGCAGCTTTTGCAGTTGTTAAATGTAAAAACATACAGAGCAATATCCTTTCTTATACGTTACCCTGTGGAACAGATGGTTCAGAACAGAGGGCTACTCACTGTAGCACAGTACAGTGTAGGGTTTCTTCAATGCTGGATGGGCCCAAAGGCATCTTATGATCATAGACCATTTTTAATGACTAGTTGTAGTATGAAATCTAGTATTCTTCCATGCAGCATACTATAATCGAGGTTTACAACATTTTCCCTTTTCAAAATATTGATATGTGTTAGAATGTAAGCATCATCACTTCAGGATTTGATTATCTTAAGGCTGATAACGTTTCTCCAACTCTGTCATGTAAACAGTAGGCTATAGGCCACTCAACCCAGTAAATGGCAAATATGACCTACAAAAAGGAACGTCCTGAATGGTTCTTTGGACTTTTGGTGTAACCTGGACATCATATTGTCTGTGCTGTATAATAGCCCTGAGTGTTTTCATGATATACATGTCAATAGACAGAAGAAAGAGAGTTAGTGAAGGGTGTTTATAACAGGTAATGTATCCTCTGTGGCATACTGAGGTCACAGTAAGAGACCGACTCCTATATTGTTCTGAACTGGATCCTCTGTGGCATACTGAGGTCACAGTAAGAGACCGACTCCTATATTGTTCTGAACTGGATTCTCTGTGGCTGCAGCATCTTTAGTGAGGTCATAGTAAGAGAGACTCCTATATTGTTTTGAACTGGAACCTCTGTGGCTGCAGCATCTTTAGTGAGGTCACAGTAACAGAGACTCCTATATTATTTTGAACTGGATCCTCTGTGGCTGCAGCATCTTTAGTGAGGTCATAGTAAGAGAGACTCCTATACTGTTCTGAATTGGATCCTCTGTGGCTGCAGCATCTTTAGTGAGGTCATAGTAAGAGAGACTCCTATACTGTTCTGAATTGGATCCTCTGTGGCTGCAGCATCTTTAGTGAGGTCATTGTAAGAGAGACTCCTATACTGTTCTGAACTGGATCCTCTGTGGCTGCAGCATCTTTAATGAGGTCATAGTAACAGAGACTCCTATACTGTTCTGAACTGGATCCTCTGTGGCTGCAGCATCTTTAATGAGGTCATAGTAACAGAGACTCCTATACTGTTCTGAACTGGATCCTCTGTGGCTGCAGCATCTTTAATGAGGTCATAGTAACAGAGACTCCTATACTGTTCTGAACTGGATCCTCTGTGGCTGCAGCATCTTTAATGAGGTCATAGTAACAGAGACTCCTATACTGTTCTGAACTGGATCCTCTGTGGCTGCAGCATCTTTAATGAGGTCATAGTAACAGACTCCTATATTGTTCTGAACTGGATCCTCTGTGGCTGCAGCATCTTTAGTGAGGTCACAGTAACATAGGGACTCCTATACTGTTCTGAACTGGATCCTCTGTGGCTGCAGCATCTTTAGTGAGGTCACAGTAACATAGGGACTCCTATACTGTTCTGAACTGGATCCTCTGTGGCTGCAGCATCTTTAATGAGGTCATAGTAACAGAGACTCCTATACTGTTCTGAACTGGATCCTCTGTGGCTGCAGCATCTTTAATGAGGTCATAGTAACAGAGACTCCTATATTGTTCTGAACTGGATCCTCTGTGGCTGCAGCATCTTTAGTGAGGTCATAGTAACAGAGACTCCTATACTGTTCTGAACTGGATCCTCTGTGGCTGCAGCATCTTTAATGAGGTCATAGTAACAGAGACTCCTATACTGTTCTGAACTGGATCCTCTGTGGCTGCAGCATCTTTAATGAGGTCATAGTAACAGAGACTCCTATACTGTTCTGAACTGGATCCTCTGTGGCTGCAGCATCTTTAGTGAGGTCATAGTAACAGAGACTCCTATACTGTTCTGAACTGGATCCTCTGTGGCTGCAGCATCTTTAATGAGGTCATAGTAAGAGAGACTCCTATACTGTTCTGAACTGGATCTTCTGTGGCTGCAGCATCTTTAGTGAGGTCACAGTAACATAGGGACTCCTATAGCATTCCGTCTGTGGGGAAACTAAGTTTGCTCTAAAAAAGTTGATCGGTCACTCAAACCATTTTGTACAATCACAAAATAATATCAATAAAACATGTTCTCAATTTAGAAATGGAGTGAAAATATTCACGTGCAGTCTAAACAACCATCTACAGAAAAAGTCCAAATCACGTTTAAGAAAGAGAGTCCAGCATTAGATCCCATGAGTAAAGAAGAGAGTCCAGCATTAGATCCCATGAGTAAAGAAGAGAGTCCAGCATTAGATCCCATGAGTAAAGAAGAGAGTCCAGCATTAGATCCCATGAGTAAAAAAAGAGAGTCCAGCATTAGATCCCATGAGTAAAAAAAGAGAGTCCAGCATTAGATCCCATGAGTAAAAAAAGAGAGCCCAGCATTAGATCCCATGAGTAAAAAAAGAGTCCCGTATTAGATCCCATGAGTAAAGAAGAGAGTCCAGCATTAGATCCCATGAGTAAAGAAGAGAGTCTAGCATTAGATCCCATGAGTAAAAAAAGAGTCCCGTATTAGATCCCATGAGTAAAGAAGAGAGTCCAGCATTAGATCCCATGAGTAAAAAAAGAGTCCCGTATTAGATCCCATGAGTAAAGAAGAGAGTCCAGCATTAGATCCCATGAGTAAAGAAGAGAGTCCAGCATTAGATCCTGTGTATGAGGTGGATACGGAGTCTGATATTGCTTCCTGCAGGCCTTTCAAACTGTGAATGAGTCCCAAATGGCACCCTATTCCCTATTTAGTGCACATCATTTGACCAGAGCCTTATGGACCCAGGTAAAAAGTGCACTATAAAAGGGAGTAGGGTGCTATTTGGGACGCATATCAGTGAAACCACAAACATTAGAACCCCACGAGGAAAAGAAAAACAGCCATATGTCAAGAAATGCACAACGTGTATATTGGAACAGTCCATCCCACTGGAACTCATGTGACTAGTGAGTGTTAAGGTTTGGTCACTGTCTTTCTTCACTAGATATCTGTGCAGATTAAAAGGAGACAAAGAGAGGAAGCCACTTTATGACTATTGAGATGCAGTATTTTGTCCTTGCCCCTCTTCTTCTTTGTTAAATAGTGGACTCGTAGTTTGTCGTGCTGCTGCTGCCCTTAGGTGACATTTTGAGAAGGACTACTGGCTCCTGCATACTGCTACCACTAGGGCCTGCTTCTGGGGCCACCAGGGCCGGAGCCCCATCCTCTCCATACCCCTCCTGGTCCTGCGTAGTGGTGGGAGTGGAGGAGTCTGGGTAGATGACCAGGAAGGTGGCGGTGAGGAAGCCCAGGAAGGAGCCTCCAGAGGCCATCATTGGGATGACCCGCACGCTGCCCACCACGTCCACCACCGTGCTCAGCGCAGACGCCACCAGGATCTGGGCAATATACACCTGGCACGACAGTATGGCACAGTCAATGCCGAAGCCTCGTCGCGACTTCCCCGGACTGTGGTGGATGTACTGCGGTAAAGACAGAGGGATTTCTTTTTACTAATCCCTCACATCAGTCCAAAGATTGGAACTAGGTAATAGCCTAACTCAATTATCATCACATTGGCCTAGAATGAGCAACATCATATCCATATAAAGTCATTTTTATTAACAATATGACCAGTTTGAAAGTGTACATCCAGCTAATTTTACAACTGTGGGAAACATGGGAGTCAACATGTGCCAGCATCCCCGTGGAACACTTGACACCTTGCAAAGTCCATAGCCCCACATATTGAGGTTGTTCTGAGGGCAAAGGGGGGGGGGGGGGGGGGGGGGGCTGCAACTCAATATTAGGAAGGTGTTCCTAATGTTTTGTACACTCAGTGTATAGTGATCTATGGTATTCCACAGTGATCCTCACCTGCTTGTTCTCGTGGTACTGGCCCAGCAGAGCGTAGGGACAGTAGGAGATACTCATGGAGATGATGCCCATGGTGCTGATCATCACCATGGCAACGTAGACGTTAGGGTAGATGGCCATGACGGCGGTTCCCAGGGAGAAGCTCAGAGTACCCAGGATGTAGATGACCTTAATGCTCAGGTCGTAGTTGTCCAGGTACTTCTGGAGCACAGCTGTCAACAAATACAACATAATTGAGTTGGCACAAATGAGTTGCATTAAGTAGCATGTACTTAGTACTCACTATACTGGTTGTGAGTCAAGTCCTCACTCTTTGATATACACGTTGCTGTCCACACTGTGTCCACGTTGCTGTCCACACTGTGTCCACGTTGCTGTCCACGTTGCTGTCCACACTGTGTCCACGTTGCTGTCCACACTGTGTCCACGTTGCTGTCCACACTGTGTCCACGTTGCTGTCCACACTGTGTCCACGTTGCTGTCCACACTGTGTCCACGTTGCTGTCCACACTGTGTCCACGTTGCTGTCCACACTGTGTCCACGTTGCTGTCCACACTGTGTCCACGTTGCTGTCCACACTGTGTCCACGTTGCTGTCCACACTGTGTCCACGTTGCTGTCCACACTGTGTCCACGTTGCTGTCCACACTGTGTCCACGTTGCTGTCCACACTGTACACACTGTACACGTTGCTGTCCACACTGTACACGTTGCTGTCCACGTTGCTGTCCACACTGTACACGTTGCTGTCCACACTGTACACGTTGCTGTCCACGTTGCTGTCCACACTGTACACGTTGCTGTCCACGTTAATGTCCACACTGTACACGTTGCTGTCCACACTGTACACGTTGCTGTCCACGTTGCTGTCCACACTGTACACGTTGCTGTCCACACTGTACACGTTGCTGTCCACGTTGCTGTCCACACTGTACACGTTGCTGTCCACGTTAATGTCCACACTGTACACGTTGCTGTCCACACTGTACACGTTGCTGTCCACACTGTACACGTTGCTGTCCACGTTGCTGTACACGTTGCTGTCCACGTTGCTGTCCACACTGTACACGTTGCTGTCCACACTGTACACGTTGCTGTCCACGTTGCTGTACACGTTGCTGTACACGTTGCTGTCCACACTGTACACGTTGCTGTCCACGTTGCTGTACACGTTGCTGTACACGTTGCTGTCCACGTTGTTGTCCACACTGTACACACGTTGTTGTCCACACTGTACACACGTTGTTGTCCACACTGTACACGTTGCTGTCCACGTTGCTGTACACGTTGCTGTCCACGTTGCTGTACACGTTGCTGTCCACGTTGCTGTACACGTTGCTGTCCACGTTGCTGTACACGTTGCTGTCCACGTTGTTGTCCACACTGTACACACGTTGCTGTCCACACTGTACACGTTGCTGTCCACACTGTACACGTTGCTGTACACGTTGCTGTCCACACTGTACACGTTGCTGTCCACGTTGCTGTCCACACTGTCCACGTTGCTGTCCACACTGTACACGTTGCTGTCCACACTGTACACGTTGCTGTCCACACTGTCCACGTTGCTGTCCACGTTGCTGTCCACGTTGCTGTCCACACTGTACACGTTGCTGTCCACACTGTACACGTTGCTGTCCACACTGTACACGTTGCTGTCCACACTGTACACGTTGCTGTCCACACTGTACACGTTGCTGTCCACACTGTACACGTTGCTGTCCACACTGTACACGTTGCTGTCCACACTGTACACGTTGCTGTCCACACTGTACACGTTGCTGTCCACACTGTACACGTTGCTGTCCACACTGTACACGTTGCTGTCCACACTGTACACGTTGCTGTCCACACTGTACACGTTGCTGTCCACACTGTACACGTTGCTGTCCACACTGTACACGTTGCTGTCCACACTGTACACGTTGCTGTCCACACTGTACACGTTGCTGTCCACACTGTACACGTTGCTGTCCACACTGTACACGTTGCTGTCCACACTGTACACGTTGCTGTCCACACTGTACACGTTGCTGTCCACACTGTACACGTTGCTGTCCACACTGTACACGTTGCTGTCCACACTGTACACGTTGCTGTCCACACTGTACACGTTGCTGTCCACACTGTACACGTTGCTGTCCACACTGTGTATTTCTCTAAGGAGTAGGACCTACCTGAGCAGACTGCAGCGGTAGCAGCATAGACAACCAGTCCCCAGCAGCCCATCTGGACTCCTTTATGGTAGTGCTGCAGTTCAGTGGAGTTAGCAGGAGCCTAGATAGAGAAGACAGAAGTACAGAAAGTCCAGAAACTCCTAAAGCAATTTGCACCACAGAATTGTGCATATTATCAGATTTAACATTTTGTCCCATTAAAAACATTACATTGGCATTTAAAATAACTTGAGCCCTTATCAGTAGACCTAGTGATTCTCAGAGGGTTCTCCGTCCTGCAGAGGAGAAACAGAGACCTAGTGATTCTCAGAGGGTTCCCTGTCCTGCAGAGGGGGGACAGAGACCTAGTGATTCTCAGAGGGTTCCCTGTCCTGCAGAGGAGAAACAGAGACCCAGTGATTCTCAGAGGGTTCCCTGTCCTGCAGAGGAGAAACAGAGACCTAGTGATTCTCAGAGGGTTCCCTGTCCTGCAGAGGAGAAACAGAGACCTAGTGATTCTCAGAGGGTTCCCTGTCCTGCAGAGGGGGGACAGAGACCTAGTGATTCTCAGAGGGTTCCCTATCCTGCAGAGGGGGGACAGAGACCTAGTGATTCTCAGAGGGTTCCCTATCCTGCAGAGGGGGGACAGAGACCTAGTGATTCTCAGAGGGTTCCCTGTCCTGCAGAGGGGGGACAGAGACCTAGTGATTCTCAGAGGGTTCCCTATCCTGCAGAGAGGGGACAGAGACCTAGTGATTCTCAGAGGGTTCCCTATCCTGCAGAGGGGGGACAGAGACCTAGTGATTCTCAGAGGGTTCCCTATCCTGCAGAGGGGGGACAGAGACCTAGTGATTCTCAGAGGGTTCCCTGTCCTGCAGAGGGGGGACAGAGACCTAGTGATTCTCAGAGGGTTCCCCGTCCTGCAGAGGAGAAACAGAGACCTAGTGATTCTCAGAGGGTTCCCTGTCCTGCAGAGAGGGGACAGAGACCTAGTGATTCTCAGAGGGTTCCCTATCCTGCAGAGGGGGGACAGAGACCTAGTGATTCTCAGAGGGTTCCCCGTCCTGCAGAGGAGAAACAGAGACCTAGTGATTCTCAGAGGGTTCCCTGTCCTGCAGAGGGGGGACAGAGACCTAGTGATTCTCAGAGGGTTCCCTGTCCTGCAGAGGGGGGACAGAGACCTAGTGATTCTCAGAGGGTTCCTCGTCCTGCAGAGGAGAAACAGAGACCTAGTGATTCTCAGAGGGTTCCCTGTCCTGCAGAGAGGGGACAGAGACCTAGTGATTCTCAGAGGGTTCCCTATCCTGCAGAGGGGGGACAGAGACCTAGTGATTCTCAGAGGGTTCCCTGTCCTGCAGAGGGGGGACAGAGACCTAGTGATTCTCAGAGGGTTCCTCGTCCTGCAGAGGAGAAACAGAGACCTAGTGATTCTCAGAGGGTTCCCTGTCCTGCAGAGAGGGGACAGAGACCTAGTGATTCTCAGAGGGTTCCCTATCCTGCAGAGGGGGGACAGAGACCTAGTGATTCTCAGAGGGTTCCCTGTCCTGCAGAGGGGGGACAGAGACCTAGTGATTCTCAGAGGGTTCCCCGTCCTGCAGAGGAGAAACAGAGACCTAGTGATTCTCAGAGGGTTCCCTGTCCTGCAGAGAGGGGACAGAGACCTAGTGATTCTCAGAGAGTTCCCTGTCCTGCAGAGGAGAAACAGAGACCTAGTGATTCTCAGAGGGTTCCCTGTCCTGCAGAGGGGGGACAGAGACCTAGTGATTCTCAGAGGGTTCCCTGTCCTGCAGAGGGGGGACAGAGACCTAGTGATTCTCAGAGGGTACCCTGTCCTGCAGAGGGGGGACAGAGACCTAGTGATTCTCAGAGGGTTCCCTGTCCTGCAGAAGGGGGACAAAGACCTAG
The DNA here is from genome assembly GCF_029448725.1 of Salvelinus fontinalis. Classification (NCBI taxonomy): domain Eukaryota; kingdom Metazoa; phylum Chordata; class Actinopteri; order Salmoniformes; family Salmonidae; genus Salvelinus; species Salvelinus fontinalis. Next base: position 35,712,260 of record NC_074702.1, on the reverse strand, counting down.
TGATTCTCAGAGGGTTCCCTATCCTGCAGAGGAGAAACAGAGACCTAGTGATTCTCAGAGGGTTCCCCGTCCTGCAGAGGAGAAACAGAGACCTAGTGATTCTCAGAGGGTTCCCTGTCCTGCAGAGGAGAAACAGAGACCTAGTGATTCTCAGAGGGTTCCCTGTCCTGCAGAGGGGGGACAGAGACCTAGTGATTCTCAGAGGGTTCCCTGTCCTGCAGAAGGGGGACAAAGACCTAGTGATTCTCAGAGGGTTCCCCGTCCTGCAGAGGAGAAACAGAGACCTAGTGATTCTCAGAGGGTTCCCCGTCCTACAGAGGAGAAACAGAGACCTAGCGATTCTCAGAGGGTTCCCTGTCCTGCAGAGGAGAAACAGAGACATAGTGATTCTCAGAGGGTTCCCTGTCCTGCAGAGAGGGGACAGAGACCTAGTGATTCTCAGAGGGTTCCCTGTCCTGCAGAGGGGGGACAGAGACCTAGTGATTCTCAGAGGGTTTCCCGTCCTGCAGAGGAGAAACAGAGACCTAGTGATTCTCAGAGGGTTCCCCGTCCTACAGAGGAGAAACAGAGACCTAGTGATTCTCAGAGGGTTCCCCGTCCTACAGAGGAGAAACAGAGACCTAGTGATTCTCAGAGGGTTCCCTATCCTGCAGAGGGGGGACAGAGACCTAGTGATTCTCAGAGGGTTCCCTGTCCTGCAGAGGGGGGACAGAGACCTAGTGATTCTCAGAGGGTTCCCTATCCTGCAGAGGGGGGACAGAGACCTAGTGATTCTCAGAGGGTTCCCTGTCCTGCAGAGGAGAAACAGAGACCTAGTGATTCTCAGAGGGTTCCCCGTCCTGCAGAGGGGGGACAGAGACCTAGTGATTCTCAGAGGGTTCCCTGTCCTGCAGAGGGGGGACAGAGACCTAGTGATTCTCAGAGGGTTCCCTGTCCTGCAGAGGAGAAACAGAGACCTAGTGATTCTCAGAGGGTTCCCTGTCCTGCAGAGGAGAAACAGAGACCTAGTGATTCTCAGAGGGTTCCCTGTCCTGCAGAGGAGAAACAGAGACCTAGTGATTCTCAGAGGGTTCCCTGTCCTGCAGAGGGGGGGACAGAGACCTAGTGATTCTCAGAGGGTTCCCTGTCCTGCAGAGGAGAAACAGAGACCTAGTGATTCTCAGAGGGTTCCCTGTCCTGCAGAGGGGGGACAGAGACCTAGTGATTCTCAGAGGGTTCCCTGTCCTGCAGAGGGGGGACAGAGACCTAGTGATTCTCAGAGGGTTCCCTGTCCTGCAGAGGCGAAACAGAGACCTAGTGATTCTCAGAGGGTTCCCTGTCCTGCAGAGGGGGGACAGAGAATATGAAAGAAGAGTAGTAAGAGAAGGAAGGAAAACAGGAACAGTAGATTATTGAGGAAAGATGGACAAATAAAAGAAGAGTTCTCATTCTCTTACTGAAATAAACTACAAACTATAATGAACTACAATAAACAATGAATTACAATGGAGGACTGGACAGGTTCTTACTGTGGGTTCTCCATCATAGATGACCTGTCCCATGAAGTCTGTGTAGAAGACTGCCTCAGCGATGATGGAGAACCAGGTGAGGAGATGACAGACGCAGAGCCTCAGCAGCTGGGGGGGCATCTTCAGCATGGACAGCCACAGCAGCTTGACCGTGGTGCCCTCCTCGTCCCCGTCGTCACTCTCAGAGTCACTGCTGGACAGTGTGGTGCTGCTCTGCTGGAGCTCCCTCCTCTGCTGCCGCCGCTGCATGTGCTCGTAGATGTCGTTCATGCTCTGCGAGGTCTTGATGCGGAGGTTGGCGCCGGCCGGATTACCCATGGTGTTTCTGCGGTGGCGGTATCGTGCTGAACCCACGCGGCCATAGTAAGAGAATGTAAATGACGGCTGGCGGTAGAAGGTGTGGGGGAAGCGGCGTGCCCCGGCAGTGGCGCTGGTGTTGGACGGCCTCAGGCCTGGCATACGGCCCTGGCTGTTGGCCCCGTGGGCCGTGTGGTTGGAGGGGACGGCCGGGACCACTGAGGCCCCGTTGAGGCACTTGGCTCCCTGGTTGGTCTGGTTGTTGAGCAACATGTGCTCCCTGCTGTAGTAGGGGGAGGGGTCCTGGTGGAAGAGGGGCAGCTGGCGGTCTGCCTGAGCCTCGGGCTGGGGGACTTCCTGGTCCTGGATGCCCCATCTACTGTAGTGTCTCTGAGGGGTGCCAGGGTAGAAATCTTGGGGGTAGTCCTGAAAGATGGAGGGCTCAATGTCTGCCAGGAAATGACCGTCCTGGTCCAGGTCTGAGTCCAGCTCGATGGTGGCGTCAGGCATGGCCAGCACCGAGTCGCTCTTACTCCTCACCCTGTCCACGTTGATGAAGAGCTCTCTCTCTGACTGGGTGTCCTCCTCTCCTATAACATCCAGCTGAGGTATACTACGAGGCCCCGCCAAGCCCCCCTTCAGTTTCCCTGAGGAGGACAGGCTATCGGAGTCTCCCTCTCCCGGAGTGTCACCACGAGCCTCAAAACTCTCCTCCTTGATACTGAACATGTGTAGAATCACAGATATGGTGAAGATGACGGCAGCAAACACAAACAGGATCTGCTCCTGGGACTTGAAGGCCGTGCCCAGGATGGTGCTGGTCCAGTCCAAGCCACCCAGCACGTAGCCAACCGCTCCTCCCAGCCCTGCCAAATACACAATGTCAAAACAATGTTAGAGTTAGCCACTTTATGAGTTGTTCGGTGCTCAAAATACCAATGATAAAGGAGTTCTTATGTTTTTGTTTATTCCCCTCAGGGAATCATCACGTGAGCAACCGTGACCAATAAAAGTAAAGATTGTATTTGTTTAGAGGGGGCGCCATGTGACCTCACATTCCAAACATGTAGCTCCACCAATCATACACACCGGCTTCAACATGAAATCACATTAAAACTGAATCAAGACATGACTGATAGCTCTTTTAACGTAACATTGAGCAATAATAACTGTTAGTGGATTTGGCATTCACCCCCCCAGTTACATAGAGATCAAGTGTCTTAGTGTCCTCTCCTCCTGTCCTCTCCCTGCCTCCTCCTCCTCCTCCTCCTAACATCAGATGAAGTGCAGAAAGAGGACAGGATATGAGGAGAGGAAATGCGCTTGTAGGGTTTTTAAATTCTCTTCTTCCTTCCCTCCCGAATGTTTGAGGAGGTGAGGAGGAGAGGACACAAGGAATCAAGGACAGACTATTGAGAAGGAGCCAATACAACTACGGCAGCATAGTGTACCTGCAGAGAAGGCATGTATGTTGAGGGCCATGTCCTGCTCCTCTGTGTCGGCTACATCCAACAGGTAGGCTCTGATAGGCCCATCTGAGGCGTCTGCACTGAAGTCCAGTAGAACCACACCCAGCACGGTCAGCACTATCCCAATGGGCTGACTGCTGGGAACGTCCCCAAGGGCTAATCCTAGAGCACACAGAATAATGCATTCTATTTATTTAGCATAGCGCTTTCATTAAAGAATCATTTTACAATACAGAAAACATGAGCTTCTAAGGGAGTTTCAGATTTCCAATACATGATGATTAAATAGTGCCCATTCCCTTTATAGGGCACTACTTTTGACCACAGCCCACAGGACTCTATGGCTCTGGTCTAAAGTAGTGAACTTTATAAGGAATAGGGTTCCATTTGGAACTCAGACAGTTTTGAGGGAGGTACTAAGTACCAATGGGTACTAGGCTCACCTAGGAGGGACCCATTGAGAAATAGAGAAACGCCCAGTAACACCCCCACACAGAGTGCCAGGATGAAGGGTCTCCTGCGGCCCCATTTCAGGGTGCAGCGGTCGCTGGCTGAGCCAATGAGAGGGGTGAGGATGAGGCCCAGGATGGGACTAAGAAACCATGTCAGGCTGTAGTACTGCTTTGGAAGTCCTGAGAAAAACAGAAAAACAACTTCAATCAACATGCTTAAGTCTTTGGCCACAGAGAGACTGATCACAGATTGAATCGTATTAGCATTCATCAAATATTAGTTTGTCAAAAGTTCAACATCTTTTGCCCGCAGCCTAAAGGGCGTTCTTTACAGAACCACAGCTTTTAGTCAACAACGCTGAATCACATTTTAGTCATTCCATAGTCACTAGCAGGTTTGGTGAGGCATAGATCAAATCTGGCTGTGTCAGGTGAGGTGAAAGGAGGTTTGTGGGTAGCTGGAACCATCTCAATGTACCACGCTCCACTCTGATGTACTGTAGACCTTGGCTTGGAACTAGGCTGTTTTACTGAGCTTTATACTGCTGATGCTCTACTTCAGTAGTCCTACACATTAATCAACAGTCACTGTACATCTCCCACTAGAATGTGTGTTAGAGATAAAAGGAAAAGAAGTGGATGTGTTTCTACAAGCCGGTTGTTCATTAACCTAGATAAGAGCCCTCACGCAAGACACAACTTGCTGCAAGAACTATGGAAACAAACTGACAATCTTCATCTCTGTGATACTTCTCTCTGTAGGAACGCTACAATGATATAGGCCTCACGTAGCTATGGCAACAACAGAACAGACAGTGAAACTGGAAACATAATAAATGGCAGCTTTCCATCCTCTTTCAAATGCCAGGTAGTGCACGTTAGAATGTGTTCAGAAAGGGTTAAAAGCGTAGCCTGTTGGTTTATGGAGTGGAATGCCCTGAATGTGACCTAGTCTGTTGGTTTATGGAGTGGAATGCCCTGAATGTGACCTAGTCTGTTGGTTTATGGAGTGGAATGCCCTGAATGTGACCTAGTCTGTTGGTTTATGGAGTGGAATGCCCTGAATGTGACCTAGTCTGTTGGTTTATGGAGTGGAATGCCCTGAATGTGACCTAGTCTGTTGGTTTATGGAGTGGAATGCCCTGAATGTGACCTAGTCTGTTGGTTTATGGAGTGGAATGCCCTGAATGTGACCTAGTCTGTTGGTTTATGGAGTGGAATGCCCTGAATGTGACCTAGTCTGTTGGTTGATGGAGTGGAATGCCCTGAATGTGACCTAGTCTGTTGGTTGATGGAGTGGAATGCCCTGAATGTGACCTAGTCTGTTGGTTGATGGAGTGGAATGCCCTGAATGTGACCTAGTCTGTTGGTTGATGGAGTGGAATGCCCTGAATGTGACCTAGTCTGTTGGTTTATGGAGTGGAATGCCCTGAATGTGACCTAGTCTGTTGGTTTATGGAGTGGAATGCCCTGAATGTGACCTAGTCTGTTGGTTTATGGAGTGGAATGCCCTGAATGTGACCTAGTCTGTTGGTTTATGGAGTGGAATGCCCTGAATGTGACCTAGTCTGTTGGTTTATGGAGTGGAATGCCCTGAATGTGACCTAGTCTGTTGGTTGATGGAGTGGAATGCCCTGAATGTGACCTAGTCTGTTGGTTGATGGAGTGGAATGCCCTGAATGTGACCTAGTCTGTTGGTTTATGGAGTGGAATGCCCTGAATGTGACCTAGTCTGTTGGTTTATGGAGTGGAATGCCCTGAATGTGACCTAGCCTGTTGGTTTATGGAGTGGAATGCCCTGAATGTGACCTAGCCTGTTGGTTTATGGAGTGGAATGCCCTGAATGTGACCTAGCCTGTTGGTTTATGGAGTGGAATGCCCTGAATGTGACCTAGCCTGTTGGTTTATGGAGTGGAATGCCCTGAATGTGACCTAGTCTGTAGCTCTCTG